>NW_020897734.1:3136529-3283222 GCF_003984885.1 Neopelma chrysocephalum
ATGGTACGCTCCGGGGCCGCGCCGCGCCGCGCCCCGCCGGCCGCGCGCGCCGCCCGGCTGCTGCCATGGCAACCGCCCCGCGACCCCCGCCCCGCCGGGCCCTGCGGGACGAGCCCCGGGATGGCCTCTCCCGCACCTCCCGGGATGCCCGCACCGCCTTGACACCTCTTCCCGGCCGCAGGACCCCCGCTTCGCCGAGTCTGCCTGTCCCCAAAGCCGCCACCACAGGCACCTGCTGCGGGGCTGTGTCCCCGCTGTCCCCAAACCACCGGCACAACTCCCTGACGTGTCTCCTCTGTCCCCTTGCTGTGTCCCCACTGTCCTCAAAACCACCGTCATGTCTGGCTGCTGAAGGGTTGCATCTGTGCTGTCCCCAAAGCCACGATCACATCTCCCACAATGTGCCCCTACTGTCCCCAAAACCACTGTCATGCCCACCTGCTGAGGGGTTGCATCCGTACTGCCCCCAACCCACTGTCACACCTCCTTGCTATGTCCCCATTGGCCCCAAAACTACCATCACATCCACCTGTTGAGGGGCTGCATTCCCTCTGTTCCCAAAGCCACCATCACATCCCCCACACTGTGTCCCTGCTGTCCCCAAAGCCACCAATGCATTCCCCTGCTGAAGAGTTGTATCCCTATTGTCCCCAAACCACTGTCATACACCATTTCTGTGTCCCCTCTGTCCCCAAAGCCACCATCACACCTTCTTGCTGCATCCCCACTGTCCCCAAAAACACCATCGCGTCCACCTGTTGAGAGGCTACATTCCCACTGTCCCCAAAGCCACCATCTCGTCCCCCCATTGTATCCCTGCTGTCCTCAAAGTCACTGTCACATACCCCCACTATGTCCCCTCTATTCCCAAAGACACCATCACACCTTCCCATTCTGTCCTCTCTGTCCCCAAAGCCACCATCACCTCCCCCTGCTGAGGGGTTGCATCCCTACTGTCCACAAACCACTATGATACATCCCTGTTGTGTCCCCTCTGTCCCCAAAGTCAGCATCACACCTTCTTGCTGTGTCCCCACTGTTCCCAAAACCACCATCACATCCACCTGCTGAGGGGCTGCATTCCCACTGTCCCCAAAGCCACCATCACATACCCCCACTATGACCCCTGTATCCCCAAAGCCACCATCATACCTTCCTGCTGTGTCCCCGCTGTCCCCAAAGGCACCATCTCATCCCCCCATTGCATCCCTGCTGTCCTCAAAGTCACTGTCACATACACCCACTCTGTCCCCAAAGCCACCATCATATGCCCTCACTGTGTCCCTGCTGTACCCAAAGCCACCATCATATACTCCCACTGTGTCCCCTCTATTCCCAAAGCCACCATCACACCTTTCCATTCTGTTCCCGCTGTTCCTAAAGCCACCATCACATGCTCCTACTGTGCCCACCCTTTTGTCCAAAGCCATCATTGCATCCCCTCATGAGGGGTTGTGTAACCTCTGTCCCCCAAGCAATCATCACATCCCTCCGAACACATCTCATTTGTCCTCAAAGCCACCACCACATCCCCCTGCTGTGTCCCCTCCGTCCCCAAAGCTATTGTCATTCCCCTCCCAAGAGGGGCCGTGTCCCTGGCAGGCTTGGCCACCCTTACCTGGGTAGTGGCACAGCTCTTCCACACTGCAGTGCTCATTTTCACTCCTGTTTTGCAACAGAAGATTGCGTACGCCAGGACAGTTGCGAGGGAGAGTAGGCGCAATGTGAAGCAGATGAGCGAGTAAATCATGAAGCCGCCGTACATGTTCTGCATACTGCAAATGAGGAGCTAATTTCCTGGCAGCCGGCTTCAGGATGCTTCAAGTCAGTCTCTGCCGATGCGGCCCTTAAAAACCTCCCAGGCTGTGGCTGCAAACAAGCCTGGCTCCTTTCTCACTTTAGCATCTAACTCCCACAAATATAGATAATTGAATTATGCATTTTGTCAGGGTAAGCAGAAAACAACCAGCAATCACCCGATCACTGAAGAAAACAGAGTCAACCACTTTTTTTTTCTTTTTTTTTTTTTTTAATTCAGCATTTTATGGGGCTCGGTGACATTTTGTCAAGCATGAGCTCAACCAGATGCAGACAGAAGCAGCTGAGGGTTGTTCATTGCACACAGAGTGGCCCTCCCTGACAGCAGCACTAATGGAAATGACACTAATAAAACTGTCATGTTCGTGTCTGAGCAGCAAAGTGTGATTTCTGTACCCTGTTCTGACAACCACTTCCCCAGTGACCACCAGCAGATCACTTCTCCTTCCTTCCTAGTTACCACCACTGATTCATAGTTGAGATCAATTAGTTAATGTTTGCAAAGTCAGTTGAAGATGACAAAGCATTACATACTGCTAATAAAACCATAATGATCCCACTGTTAAACATTAAACACACAACGAGGTGTAAAAAAACATACCACATTTATGGAAAATTCCTCTTGCTGCAAGGACAAAGGATTAGCTCCTAAAAAAAGGACAAGCTCAAATTTGCACCACAGGATTGTGTCTCAGGGGTTTGGCTTCTGTTTAGGTCTTTGCTACCAATTATTTGTGTAGCTGTGGGCACATCACTTGAACCAGCAGCTGCCGACCCACCTGAATGTGGCAACTTCATCCAGAGCTAGACAAAAATCACCAGAAGCTTTTGGAAAGTGCTGGTCCTTTTCATTTCGTGCCTCCACTTCCCAGACTGCTAAATGGGATGAGAATTGCAGCTGTGTAGCCTGATTTTGCAGGCAAGATAATACAGCAGTGAGCAAACCCTGGCAACATGGCCATTAGAAGCCTGGAGAGCTGTGCTGTGCGTGAGGCACGTCACACCACAGTGCGAGGAATAAAAGTGGGTGTGTGGGACTTTCTAGGAGATTTTTCTTGGCAATGAGTCTTGCTTTAGATGTAAAACTGGTAGCTGTGCCACTGGTAGGGCTTCAGGTCGCTGTATGTAGAGCAGTGCATGTCTGATGCTCTGACCTACAGGCAAGAAGGAAGAGAGGAACCAGGAAAACCACGTTAGTCTGTAGCTTTGGGCCTGCACGGGGCCACATTCACGGTGATGAGGCACTGGTGTTTCTGGCAGGGCAGAAGCCTTGGGTGGAGATTTGCACAACAGGAGCTCCAGGCAGTTCAGGATCTGGCACGGTGATCTTAGAGAGCAGAACTCCTCTCCAAAAAGAGCAGCCCTTTGACAAGGTATCCCTCATTTCCGCAATCAAACTGCCCTTTGCAAGGAGCACGCCTGAGCCGCAACAGCCTATTGCATCTTCCTCCTGAAATCTGATGCTGCCCTGCTTTGATGGTGATCAGTTGATGTCTGCAGAAAAGCTGAATCATGAAACAGAGGTTATAAACAAGGTTATTTTTAACGAAGGAAACGAATCCCACATCATGCAGAAGTCGTAGCAAGGGACTGTCAGCAAGGGCTCGCAGGTCTCACTTTTGCCCTGATGTTCTTTATGTCCTGGAGCAAATTAAAATCTCTCTAACCTTTAATTTACCTCCTCGTAACATGGACAAAGCAGCAGACTCTAGTTGTGCTGTCTTTGTACAGCAAAGCTCCTGGTGTGACAGTAAAGTGGTGCTGGGAGCCGCGCAATGCCAGGGGCTGGCTTGCACTGCCGCCCGGCACCTTGCAGAGCTATTTTCAGCCATGCAAAATGATCACATGCAGTATTTCAACAATGTTCATAGACGTTTCAAATGCAGAGAGAGACTACCCAGTCTGATTCCCTGCTCCCATATTTCACAGTCTTTCATTTCAATTCCCACATGCAGCCCAGTAACTTCTGCTTCATTTTGCTCACTGCAAACTCAAAATAGACAAGTTTTGTATCCCAGAGACCCATGCTGTGTCCTTCAAGCACTGGAGTGCTGCAGGGTGTATGTTGTAGATACCCAGGCCAGGGGGAGGGAAGATGGGACTGCTACACCTACAGCTAGCTGAGAAATTTCCTAATTATGCCATTTCTCTTTCTCACAATTAAATTCTTCCAAGAAAGGCATAGATCATTTTCCCTAGGAAAGATGTCTCAACTCAAGCAAGTAGGGGATTGAGGCTGGGATTGGTTAGGTTTCCACACACTTTTCAAGAAATATGAACAACTCCACATACAGATCCTTGTAAACCTGTCTTCTCTGCTCCATACCCGATTTAACAATTGCTTTGGGTGTGTCTTCTCAACATTACAGAGATAACAACGAAGGTTAAACAACTCTAGATTTTTAGAAAACGTTTTGTAAATATATAAACATACACACATATATTTCCAAAAACTTTAGGAGATTGTAAACTTTCCTGCCATACTTATTTCAACACTGTTAAGGATTTTTGCTGCTGGAGGAGCTCACCTTGCTCACTCAACCTTCTTTGAGCTGAGTAATGATTTCCACATGGAAAATATCAAATAGAACCTAAAGCAGCAGTGGGTTGGATCCCAAGTGGGTTCTGCTCCTCCTGGCCCATCTTCACCTGCCTGCTGCGGAAGCAGACACCAAACCTGCACTGGCTCGGGACACACACCAGCCCCTTGGCACAGGTGCCCGGAATCTCCAGCACAGCCGTGAGAAGTAGAACAGGACCAGCCTTGCAAGCCAGTTCCCTCTTGCAGGTGCCTGCAAGGACATGTGGCTGCCTGCCAGCAGAGGGAATAACCATCGCCCCTCGCTAGTTATGGGGCAGGGATGCTGCAAGGCTACGCTAATTAGTGCTTGAGACGCCTCTGTGATCTGTAGATGAAAGGTGATTTACAGCTGCAAATTATTGCTCTCCTTCATGTGAAGTCTATTATTTTCTGGTGTCCCTCATTTTGACTCACGCCACATCCCATATTTGGTGTGGGGCAGGTTCCTCTCTGTGGGCAGTTGTAAAGGTGCTTTACAGCCCCAGCTGGCTGCATGCTGTAGGAAGCCCATGATCTGCTTGCAGCATCCACTTGAGGCAGCCTGGCCATGCCCATGCTTGGGAAACTCAGGCTGGAATTTGCACAAAACTGCAAAACTTGAACAGATGGCTTAGCTGGTGGGTTAAGAGGGGCTCTGTTCAAGGTTGGGTACTCAGCTGAGCTGTGCACTCAATTCTGTGAACACTCAGAGGACCAGTAGGGTGAACCAGAGAGGAGAAACAGGAATATCCCAAGCTTCTGTGCTTGGGACTGCCTCAGGGAAGGGGAAGAAGCCAGAGAGAACCAGTTTGGGGCCTCTCAGTCTATAGCTTTCTCACCTGTGTCCCAAACCTTCTGGGCAGGAATTACAAAGCAGGAAAGGTTTGTGTCTTTGGCAGGTGTCTGGAGGGAAGGGATATTGGGGTGGTTTTGTGAACAGCCCATGGATAGCAGAAGGAGCAGGTATATTCAATGTCCTTCCTGCATTATGCCCCATGGCACATACACCCCATCAGGCTGGAAAAAGCAAGTGACCTTTTGCTTTTTATTGATAAACAAAACAGCAGAAAGTAGCATGTGGTGTAAGGTAGTTGTAACAACAAAGGAAGAAACATCCCTGATACTCCACACCAGAGCAATTCTAGCACAAATTGGGATTTCCTTCCCTCCCACCCCCCATGCAACTTTCCATCTGGGAAAGTAAATGACCACTCACACAGGCAGGCACAAGGTAGTCAGGGATTTTTACAATTGAAAGAGATCTCCCACCTCCTGCCTAGTCCATGGCTGTTTCCACCTTCTCTCCCAAGGTCCATGACATTTTAAACCTTCCAGTGATGAGACTCCCAGGCAGACTCACATAGCAGTGAACAAGGAGGACTGGATGGGGTCTCCAGTCTCATGGCAGCCCTGTCTCCATCACCTTGTTCCCCCAGCTCCACCAAACCTTCCTGGCAGCTGTTTGCCCACACTGTGAATTGGTCTGAGGCTGCCGTTACTCTCCCCGTGGACACAACAGTCACACTCTAATTCCAGCTTTGGCTTGCTCTCAACAAACTCATTTGGGTCCCATTTTCACGAATGGCAGCTGCAGCACAAAAGGGCACTTGCTGCATCGCCTACACCGGCAATTGGGCTTCTGTGCTCCCCAAAATGCAGGCTGCTGCAGACTCTTGCCTGTCCGTGCCATCTCCCTGTGGGCCAGCGATGGCAAAAGCAGGTACACGCAGGCTGCCCGTGGATGTGGGGAGCAGAAACAAGGCAGCAGAGCTGCACCCCAGTGACAATGTATGCACAGACACAAGGAGACTATTTCAGAAGTGTTTGGGCCAAGAGGGCTAGTGAAGCCTGCAGTGGTTCTCTGGGTGAGTGTCACCTTCACACCCACCTGCAGATCCCTTTGTGAATGACCATGAGGCCCATGGTCCCTGCATCCCACATTGGAGGGACCTGGTGCATCAGGCTGCTGTTGTGACCCCTCTCCCTGCTCCACATCCTTGCAGTTTTGTGAATCCTTTGAGGTACTAAGAAAGCCACAAGCTAATTCCTTTTCTCTCTACTAAAGGCAGCAAGATGATTAAAAGAGTGAGCCAAACATTGCTATGGGGAGAACCAAGTGGTAACTCATTACAGCTCCCACCTGTGCTACAACAAGCTCCAAGGAAAACACAAAAGACCCCCACCATAATGTCCTGCTCTAGTCTCTAACCTGATGTTCTGCTGCATTTTCTTACTGCAAAGTTTTCTCCTAAAGATTTTGTCCTGAATTCCTCAATGTATCCGGGCAGGGGGGCTTTGGGTCCAAAGTCGCTTTTGCACATCACTCACATGGCAGCAAAACTCAGTGTTTGCTGAGAGAGGGTCCTGCACTATATTCCCACACTTCTCTATGGATTGTACTAACTACAGGAAATGATGAAAATAAGTCTTCAAAACTTAACCCCACTCAAGCAAAAGCTGATTTTAGTGGTCATTGTTGAGTATTAACCTTACACGTGTTACCAAGGAGTGAGCAGAGACACAGGCCACGAGCACCGCTTAGAAAATTACATTTTACATAAAAGGTCAACAAGCCAGAATCAGTTTGACATCTTCTATAAGATAATTCATGGTAGAGTGTTAGAAATCTTTTATTTTTAGCAGCTGAAGATTCGCAAATAACAGTTTTTAATAACCACAAATGACGACATCAAAATGCCACGCCCCAAACTGAAATTATCCCTCACTTCTTCTGGCAGGTGGGGAGGGATTTCTAAGCTTTCCTCCTCCTTTTGAACAACCGCTGCAGCAAAGAAACACTGAAAGGTGGAAAAAAACACACAATCTTGCGTGGTGGTGACATTGACAGATGTGATGGTGCGGGCTGTACATGACGTTGTGATTTTTTATTAATAACTCTGCACTGCAGAGCTCAGTTAGGAAAAGAAGGAGTGCCTGAGTGCGTGGGGAGGACAGCTTTGTTCTTTGGACTTGCAAGAGAAGGAACGTAACGTCAAAGGTAGAAACACTGGAGGGGAACGGGACTCACAAAGGAGGCAACGGGCTGTGGGTGGTTGTGAGCATCAGGTACATGCAGCAAACAAGACCCCAGCCATCAGGTATCCAGGCTTTTAAATCAACCAACTTGGATCAGCAACAAGAGGGCAGGAAAAGATGCTCTCAATTTGTGGGAGCAGATAAGGGAGGTCCAATTGTTTTACACAAAAGGGCTTGGAGGTTTTTCTTTGCTGACTAATATGGTGGGACACCCACAGAACAATGCCTGGTCCCTTCCTCCAGCAAAAGAATGTCCCCCCTGGCCCACACAAGTCACCCATGCAGAGGTGTGCAGAGCCAGCCAGGATGGGGAAGGAGGAGCTGCTCTGCAGGAGGACACGGGCAGCTGTAGGAGCAGTTGGGCTCAGCCCCGCAGAGAGCGAGAGTGCCAGCATGTGATGAACACACTGTCCCCAGTCACGTCGCTGCACCGCCGAGGGGAAGGAAACCAAGCTTCAAAGGGAGGGAGGCAGGAGGGGCCCAAGTTTCCGGGGGTGGCTGCTCCCCAGTGTTTGTCATCATCCGAAAGACGAGTGAAAGTTTTTGTTCATGGGATAATTATTAAAGACATTTGGGTCTTGCTTTCACATGCCCTCTTCTTTTTTGTTTTTCTAATTAACTGTAAACCCCATCCTGGCTGCTAAACAGGGATCTGCGGAACTGAAGCTTGTATAAATGTAGTGATTTATGTTCCTCTGGAAGTGAACTGGCATTTCTGAGGAACCCCACCCAAGCCCAGCAAATACCAAGCGAGCACACTGACTCACTGGCTGCTGGCATTCGCTCCTCTCCCTCGATGGCTGGAGCCTGCAGCCAATTTGGGCACATATGAGACAGTTCTGGTAAGTGAACCCCAATCCCCAGTGACACTGCCTTACACCGGAGAAGTGCCTGCCAAAACCTCTGGCTCCCAGGAGAGGCTCAGAAGGGAAGAGCAGCAGCACTGCAAGGCTGAGTCAAGCTGTAATCACCGGAGCGATGTGCTGAAGGAACCAGCGTGTTGGCACAGCCTCTGCCTCCAGCAAGGGCTAAGAACCTGCTGCCAATTCACAAGCATTGAAGTCACCCGAAGGCAGAGGAGAGCCCTGCAGAGTGGCCTGCCTGGCAAGCCTTGGCAGAAGCCCCTTTGCTTTGCTACACCATGAGAGAAGCTGGGAGGGTAGATAAGGTTGAGGAAGCTCTCAAAAAATCCAGTCCTGACTGCAGAAGGATCAGCCAAGGCAGCTATACCCCCTGAGCACCTGACACAGAGGAGCCCAACTTACAGAAATTGGTTCAACCATTTGCAGGTGTGATATTGGTTTAAAAAAAAAAAAGTTACCATGTTGTTAAAATACCCTCTCCCTACTTAACACTCTGCTCCTTCATAGAAATACAGTTGTCTTTGATGACTTCAGGGTAAAAAGTCCCTTTTGACTGCAGCACTCTCGCCAGGGTTCAGAGCCACTCTCACAGGATGGTTTTTGCCCAGCTCATGGGGCATCTCTCACACTCACACACATCCCATATACATGAGACTCCCCTGGGACAGCCAGCTTGCTACCCCATCCGCCCCAAAAAGGCCCCTTTCCCACACACCCATAGATAGCAGCACTGACTGCAGGGGCACCCGGGTGGTATTTGCCTGGAAGAGCATGTGCTGAGCTCCTACAGTTCCCAGACGCCATAAAGTGAACCAGCTGGGTTGGTCTTTCCCTGCTTTTTTTTCCTTGCTAGCTACCCATCCAATATCTGCTGTAATAAAAAAGGCAAATCAGAAAACAATGCGGTCTGTTTGTGTGTTGTAAACTGGGGGAACAGCTGCTACTCCTGGGCTAAATGGGAAGCCTTTCCATGAGAGCCATAAAAAGCAGAGTTTTTCCTTTCAGTTGCTGCATCATATCACAAAGAGTGGCTTCTGCCAGCCTTGATGCTTTTGTTCTAACTGAACTAGGTACAGCAGTAGGGAACAACACACAGGACACAACCCTGCCCCTCAGCACTCAGCTGTGCCTTTGGAGAGCCTGAGATGCATCTGAGAAGGAGAAAAATTGTTTCCCAACAATGCCCAGCATGCCGGGGAGCCCTAACACACACTGTCCTCAGGGCATCCCTCTGAATTGTGGCATCAGCTCCAAACGTGACCAGCACCATCCCCTCTGGATTCCTTTCCTTGCACATCACAGCACTGACAGACACCATGTCTGTTGTGCATTGCAGATCACTTTGGAATAACGTCTCCATCTCCAATTTAAACAAACCTCCCTGGGTCATCAGTGGACTCAGGATGTGATGATGCTGAGGAATTATCTCCCTTTCCCTAGCGGGTCCCCATTTCTCCCTCCAGTGTCACCACTCCAAGCAGAAGCATGTACCAGGCTTCATCAGAAGCTAAAAGCTTCTTTAAATCTGCTGTTGGGCCAGGCTGGGCAGCCCAGTCTGTACACTCCCCACCGTCCCAAAACACACAGAGGCTTTGTTTAGGCATTACTCAGCTAATACTTCTTTTTCTGTGACTTACAAGAGGTGCACTGTGGGAGAGCAGGAGAGGCTGGGAAGGATTGCCACAGTGCCACAGCTCCAACCTGTGATCCTCAAATGTGACTGTGTTTGTATCCCACCTGCCAAGCTGCACATCCACCACTGTGCCATGGTTCAGCTGAAATCCTGGAAAGCCTTCCTGACTAGTTAGCTAGAGTCTGTTTCTCTCTCCCAGCCTGTTGCTGGATTTGTTTATCTCCAGTGACAGGTCTTTTGGGGAGTTGCAGTGTCAGACCCAGGGACCCTTTGAAACTTCACACAGCTGGGGGCACAAAAAGAGCACAGGAGCAAGTGGAAATAAATAAACCAGAGATGTCTGCTCTTGGCTGAGAATAACCCTGTTTGACGGGAGGAAACTTTTGTCCTGTCTTCTGTTTTATCAGTGGAACAGCACTTGACAAGACCACAGCTCAGCTTTCCTTTTGTTGTCGTTCAGAGGGAAGTATTTTTGCCTTACCAGAGATGATGTTTCCTTGTAGACAGAAAAGCAGCCCGTACCCGAGCTGCGGCAGAGACAGCTCATCAAAGCTCCAACAAAGCTGCTGTTGTGCTGTAACGCAGCAAAGCAAACAGCCCGCGCCTGTTATCATTCGGGCCTCACATGTGCAGCACAGCAACCACCATTAACAACACCATGGGCTAAATTCTCACACCCCTGCTCTGCTCCCAGCCTTGTTCCAGTACCAGCCCCACTCTT
Source organism: Neopelma chrysocephalum (assembly GCF_003984885.1). Taxonomy (NCBI): domain Eukaryota; kingdom Metazoa; phylum Chordata; class Aves; order Passeriformes; family Pipridae; genus Neopelma; species Neopelma chrysocephalum. Next base: position 3,147,161 of record NW_020897734.1, read on the forward strand.
TTCCATAAAGCCACTAGTGCAAATAGTCACTGTGCAAATACAGCCCTTGGAGTGGCTGTGTGGCATGTCCTGGTCTTGCTGTGCATTAGTATCCTCAAGGATCCATCGGCACACAGGGATTGTATCACTACTTCCCCATATTAGTTCCCAGAGCAGGCAAAAATTATTATCTGTCATTCTACGTCATCCTTTATAAATATAATATAATTTAGCTGAGGAAAATGGGGGCTCTGGAGGTGGTCAGAATTTGGGACTTTGCTGGTGAGCTGGGACCTCCCATTCCCTGTTTCCCAACGCAAAGGGGGATCAGGCAGAAGGAAAGCAGAGGAGCTCCCTCTCCCCCAGCCCCAAAGACTCACCTCTGTGGGAAGTAGATATTGGGAGCAAAGGGGACTTTTAAGAAGAGTGTGGGTGATGGGCAGGCAAATATCACAGAAACAGGAGAAAAAGCTGGAATTTCAGATGAAACAGAGTTGCAAAAATAATTTCCAGTCACCTGAAACATTTTAATTGGGTCCTGGATACCTTCAACAGTGGCTGTCCTCCTGAGAGCAGGATACTGTGTAAAAGGATCTCTTGGCTGTATACACAGTGTTTCAGTGTGGAAGAGGAAAACAGGGCAACATCCAAAGGGACCAATGTCACCTAAACAGGGACATTCTCAACAGGTAAAATTTGGTGGGGTTGAAATAAATGCCTTTTTCCAATCTAAAATTTTGACAAACATCGGCATATTCAAACAATACACTTTACTTTCAACAAAACTGCTCCTCCAACATTCCCAAACAGTTATTTTCAGGATTTGCTCTTCAAAGACACAATTTTCCCAGGGAAGAGGGCAGGAGCGGGCAGGAGCAGGCAGGGCCCAGGGCTCTGGGGAGAAGGGCAGGAGCCTGGCAGCAGGCTGGGGATTGGTTTTTCCATGGCTCCCTCTAGTGTGTACAGTCCAAAATGGGACTGAACACATACATCAAATTTTATGCACTCGATGCAACCTAAAATAGATTTAATACAACAGGCACTTAAAATGTATTTCCAGAGAAAATGCTTGTTCTAGTAGAAATTTTGTCATTTTGCACAGAAAAACAGCTACTGGAGTAGCTGCAGGAACAGCTGGCTGCATTTTGTGTGCTCTCAGAATCTGATTTCCTGTGTTTCTGAACGAAAAATTAAAAGGTCAGAAAGACTCTTCTGTAATAGCAGCTCTGGCCTATTTTTCACCTATTGCTTTTTCATTTATTCATATCTTCCTCAGGGACTGGTCTACCTATTAGAATAATAAGGTTATTTTCTGAGTCTAATCTAGAGAAAATAAATTAAAAAGTCTAAACCTTTCATTAGATCTCAGAGAGACAGAATTTCTCGGTCAAGGAGAGCTGAGACACTCAGGAATAAATGTCCAGCAAATAACATTTATTAATTATGCATATTCATACCCACAGCCATGGACACAGGCAGCCTCCACCATCAGGCTCACAGAATGCTGCTTGCAAACTAATGTGTTAAGTAAATAGCTCTCTTATTGGTCTAAGTAGTCACGTAGTAAAGGAGCTCACATTTCCAAGTAGCCATGGAGCAAAATAATAGAAAAGCTGTTAAAATTCAGAGTAAGATAGATTGTATTATATTGCCTAAATTAAAGCCTAAATTGCTATGGATGTAAACACTAAAGTTCTTACTTTGTTCCACTTCTGAATACCAAGCAGAACCTGGCCAGCACATAGACATCCTTTCAATAAATGCCTCTTTCTGCCCTGGTGGTCAGATGAGGCCAGGGAGGGGGCTGAGGGAAGAAGTCCTGGCACTGGATGTGGGCAGAGATCAGGCTGGGATTTGATAAGATGTCCAGGCATCTCTGCTGCTTGGCAGGTGAAGGGAGCATTGAATCTTCAGCCCCACGATCAGCAGCAAAGTCTTCCTCACACAAGAGTCTACCTATGGCAAAGGGCATCCTTGGCTTTGGGGGCCTGAGAAATGAGCTCTTCTCTGAGGTCTCACAAGCAAGTCACCCTTGAGATGTGCTAGATATGTCCCCTCTCATCCCAACCACATCTTCATTGCTCCTCTGGGAGCCAGGCTGACCATCAGTCAAACAAAAACAAACAAGTCATAACCAACCTTTTGGTAGAGCAAATCCAAGGTGAATCCTGCTTAATTACTAGCAGTCATGAGAAATCTCACAGCCATTTCCCATAATCAGAGCTATGGAGCTGCATGCAATTGCAAGGGATGCATCCAAGCACTCATACAAGGTCTGTGAGGAAGATGAGTGCTGCCAGGGTCAGGTGAGGGCCAATGTCCTCGGTTATGACCTGCTGCACAAAAGCAATATACAAAATGATCAACAGGTTGCAGAGCAGGAGAGCTCTTTTTTGCAGCAGTTTTGCCCCACTGTCACCCTCAGAGTGGCCTCCTTCCCACCCTGGAGCCTTTCTGGCCCCAAAGCTAAGTGCTGCACATACCCATGGCTGTGTTTCCCTTCCAGGGAAGGCTGTATGGCTGCACAGAAGGGCCCTGCTCAGCACCCTGCTGATCACTGCAGGAGATGGAGACAGGCAGCATTTTGCAGCATCCCTGGAGGCACAGGGGACAGCATCACTGCCCCAGCTGAGATATTTCTTTAAAGGGTCAGCATGAACTGACCCATGAATATTCAGAACCTTCGTAGCAGCAAGACCTTTTGTAAGAGTTCACAACTGTTAAGGGTGGCTGAGATGATTAGATTGTCTCCACTTGCCCCCTGTACTTGGAGGGCTCCCTCCACAATTCAGCCAGTCGCACTTGCACCGAGTATAACAACAACTTTACCTGGCAAAAGCAATCCTCACAGAACAGCAGCCAGCCTTCATCTGTAGACAGCAAGAACCGGAGAATCCCCTGCTCCCCTCAGTGGCTTGTTCCAGCAGTTAATCACCCCCTCTCAGAAATTTGTGCATGAACCGGTAACGTAAAATTAATGATTTCTTTCATCTCCTGCCTTGGCAGCCTGCTTGAGCTGCTTGTTCTACTGACAGCAGTGATTCAGTAATCTGAAAAACACTGTACTTCGTTTACAATATTAACAGCTGAGTGTACAGATACAGAGATTGTATTTATCCTCATGGAAAGGTTGTTCTGCAGCCTGCAGAAGGTGACAGAATGACTCACCTTTACATCTTAATTTCTAGTATTGCCTCTGCAGCCTTTGATTTGGCTTTCACTTTTGTATAGAAGTGACAGAAAGCAACCAGGTCAATTGGTTTTTCGGGGATGAGGGTTTAGGGTATGGGCTGTCAGATTCAGCAAAGAACTAGCAGGCAGGAGCATGTGGGCCCAGATCCCACTTTATCACAACATGGCCTGCACCTTACAAACCTCCAGCCCAGGCAGTGATCCATCACCCAGGTGTCTTGGGAGGAAAAACACTGCTGACAGAGCGTGTTCTGTGAGTCCCATCCTGCTGAAGAGCTGAGCACCGCCAGGTGAAAACAGAGAGTCAGACATTTCAGTTCTGATCTGCTTCTCCTCATTCAAAATCTGATCTGCCACTCACAGAAAATCAATGCAGCCGAACCAGATAATGCCACCCCTCTGCCCTTCCACGGGAAAGAGAGAGATCAGCTATGACAAACGCAGAGGGCCACAAAAAGTGCACTGACTTAAAGAGCCATCAGAGTAATTTTAAAATCAATGTGATGTTTGACAAAGAGCCAGCACGACTCCTTCCAGACTGGCAGCGACATCCCGAAAGGCCCTGGGAGGGAGTTAGAATTCTGCAGGCAGCACTTTGCACGCACTGACGCCGATGCAGCATTTTCCCAGCAAGGCCATAAAAAGGGAATAATAGAAAAAAAAAAAAAGGCAGCAGCATTGCAATGGTGTGACTGGGTGACGAGGGGAAGCTGCACCGCGTGTGAGTCAGCAGCACCGTGGAGTCCCTGCAGAGTCAGCCCACACACCATCCCTACGGATGGCCAGGCAGCCTCGGTGTGGAATGTGCTCTGAAGGGCATCGGAGGAGGGCAGGACTTCCTTAATTGTAATTTGTGTTCTCTCCACAACGGAGCTTGAGGACACAGCCTGAGGACTGCTTGGGAAAGCTGCTGTTGCCAACCTTACCCCTTCTGTTGTGGTGCTGGCACTGCCTCCCCACATGTCAAATCAGCCCCAGCAGCCAGTGTTATTTTGGCAGAGCCTGGTGCATGTGGGCTTCCTGGGCAGGATCTGGGATGGTCATGGCTGAGCCATGGAGGGATCCTGTGAGCAATCCCAGTATGGATGCAGATGAAACACAGCAGTGCTGCCCAAAGCATGGCAGTGCAGAGGGGCACAGGGCTGTGACAGGGACTCACCATGGACAGTCTGTCTTTGTGCCCCTACTCTCCCTTCCTGAGCACCCTGCACCATCAGACTGGGGTTCCTGCTCCCAGAAGTGCCTCTCTGAGAAGAGGACTAACCTGCTCAAGGCTCATCAATCTTTAGTGACTTCCAACGTGATGGTCACATTCCAGGCTCTGGTATAGTTTCAAACACTGCAGGAATTACTCCAGGTGTGGCAATTCCCCAGAGAACGCAAAAATCCCAGTAAAGACTGGAGACAGATCATCTTCTTGTGTGGGGACAGATCATCTTCCCACTGGGCACCTTTTCACACAGGTCCTGCTGCTCAGAGGCACTAAGGGCCCATGTCCAGCTGAGGTTTCTCACCCAGCCACTTTCTGCACCCCCTTACCTCAAAATCCCTGCCGTGGGGCCGACCTGGGGCCAGCTCCCAGCGACACAGAGAGCAGCTGCACAACCGTGGATGCTCCAGGAGGGCGGGGCTGGTCCCAGGGCCCCACGCCCGATCCACCCTGTGCCCCCAGCCCGCAGCACCATCTCCCCAGACAGGGCCGGGTGGGCCCTCGCTGACCTCCAGACAATTGCAGCCTGCGGGGACCGCCCCTGCCCTGTCGCCCATTAGCAGGGGATTGACTTCAAAGCGCTGGAGCAGCTGATGCTGCTGAGGGTGCTGCAGCCATTCAGACGGCTTTATTCATTAGTAATTAGGCAGGCGTTGTCTGGCATCTAGATTAATCCCACTTTTAATTATTTTGAAACTGTGTGAGATTTCCCAGGCATTAAAGATTATGTACGCGCTTGCTGATTCCACAGCAATTATTCTAATGTAATGATGTCTATTAATACGCTTCCCAGCTTGCCATGCCCAGAGGGGAAATTCCCAGTTTCCCCCCTATGGAGCACACATCTCTCATGCGGCATAACCCCCCTATCCACCTGCTTATGTGGCACAAAATGATACTTTTCATGTGCTCCACCTAATAGTAATACCATTACAGAGCTGTTGCTGTATCAAGCACCAGGAATAGATTACAAAGGGGTTACAGATCCCTCGAGGCTCTGCTTCCCTTACAGTCACAGAGCAGTGGCTCCTGCTGCGGGGACAGGAGTGGAGACTCCACTGGAAAAGCTGGAGCATCCTTCCTTCCCTGAGAAACTGCTCCAGGTCTCACACCCAGCTGCCAGCTGCAGTCCACCTCAAAAAATTAGCTTATATATGTAGGGCTTTTTGAAAGGAAAGGGTCATAACATTTCCATCCTGAGTCAGGCTAAACCATTTAACCTGAAATCAAAGGCTTAATTCAGCTTGTGGATCATTTGAGACCGTTACAGATTACCTTTACAATTTAAAGACAGCTTTTAAAAGAAGAATGTAATTTCAAAGAAAGACATTGAACTGTGAGCTGAGAACCTCAAAATACAGAGCTTTGGCCTAAATATCTCTTGAACCCATCCTTTACCACTACAGCTCTCATCATTCCCAAGCTTCATTTATCAGAAAATTTACTACTGACTGCCAAAACAAGTGCTGTGCCACTGACCACCAACTGAGGCTGTGGAGCTGAGACCTCATTAACACAAAGAGGGCTTGAGTAAATATTGTGCCAGGAGTCATTTGCTGCCCTCTGTCCACGAATGGCCATCAGAAAATACATATATTTGACATTAATCTCTATAGTTTATACAGTTTATGTAGAGGTTTATGTCAACAACTGCTTGTGAAAATCCTTCCAAGTGAAAGCCTTATTTGCAGTCATACAAGGGAATACATAAATTAAAATAGCTGAGGATACCAAAAGGCAGCGGCTGTATTGTCCTGAAAATGAACACTCAGCCCTCACTATAACTATTTTGATTGCTTTGCATATAGATTGTTTCAGCATTTCATTGCTCCCAAAACAAAAACGATATAACCTCTCCTGCCTGGCCTAATGCATCCTTGCAGAGCTAAACTGCATGACAGAGCTTCTGGGCAGAGACTACGGGTAATTTGGCTGATAGATCCTCTGGAAGCTCAGAGCCAAATTCGATTTCAGGTCTAAACTCGTCACTCCGTCTCTAGAGATGGCAGAGCAGTGATATTAGCATGATGGCAACGCCGTTGACTCTGAACTCAAGAAATGGATTAAATGAAATTACACTCTTCCCTGATGAGGCTGGTGGAACAGGGAGATTGCTTTAGGAAACCCAAAATTGAATTTCATAGGTAAGAGTTCAGATGCTGTGCTATTTGCACAGGAAGGTTTGTGCAGGCTGCTCCTCTGCGCCGCATGGAGCCACGGCTGCCAGCGGGGCAGGAAGGACAGAGTGCCAGCTGCCCCCAGAGCCCAGATCCCACCCTTGTTCAGGTCACGGCTTGGTTTGTCATTGCTCCATCCACTTTGGAGGCAGGACATCCCAGGTCCCCACTCCAGCATCCAAATTCCCACACGAGGAGAGAAGGACCCTCCTCTTTTCTCCTCCCACACAATGCCACCTCAGCAGGGTCCAGCAATAGCCAAAGCATCCCCAGCTCCTCCCAAATACTTTGGAGACAGGGATATTTTTAATAAGTGAAAGATTTAAATTTATCACCTGCTTGGAAAATATTTCTCCTGCAGAAAATGTCTCCATAAGGATCACCTCTCCACCCAGAGCTGCTCTCTGTGCCTCCCTGGGAGCACTGGGCCAGCCCAGCAGACTGGGTCTGCAGCTGAGGGTTTGCATTAGTTTGACAGGTTCTCTCAATTATCTGATATTTCTGGCTCAAATTTAAGAGAAGAGATGTATCAAGTTTCCTTCTCCTTTCCTCACTGATTTCATGAACTGAAATAGCTGAATTGCACTGGTATCTGTCAGGTGTTATTCATGGCTCTGATAATTTTGGGTAATGTGTGAATTAAAAAAATGATACAAAAAATCCGTCAGTTCATTTTACTCAAAAATGACATAATTGGAAGCAAACATGTTACAGCACACTAAAATATATCCTATGTTATATAAAGAGGCTGCAAAGGACAAAAATCAGCTGCACAGTTCACCCCCAACGACCTTTGCATACCAGGTACCCTTTAGAAAAACTTCAGTCCCAAACTATTATCCCCAAATGCAACCCTTTGCAAGGCCACACAGGTCTCAACTTTCCAATCTTTTGGAGAGCAAAAGGAACCAACACACATCTCCATCTCCAGTGCAGCCCTTGGCTCTGCACTGACTACCCCAGGCTGATGCTGGGAGTGCCAATGGTGCTGACATCCCCTTCTATCCCTGCAAACTTAAGAGGCATCTCGGTGCTCAGAAGAGTTTTCTTAACATGTCTCCAGGCTTTTCAAAACTCACTGGAAGGTTTGAAAGTCACTTTACTCACTGCTGTAGCTCCTCAGTTTCTGAACTTTGTCTGTCCAAACACACCCCCTCCTCTTCCATTGTTCCTCTCCTAAAGTAATAGTTTTCTCAGCTGTCGAAGTACTCCATTCCAGAGGCAATCCCAATTAGTTTTATGCCAGACTCCACTGCTGGGTGCTTTTTAGCTGCAGGGAGGCATCTTGCATGACCTCTATCCCATTAGCAGCTCCACCAGCAGCTCTCTCAGTGCAGTCATAGACCTGTCTATAAAGGCAGTCAAATCTACATTTGTCTGCTGGCAGAACTCTCCATTCCCCGCTCCCCATGACTCAAAAAGGCTCACAGAGGTAAGATGTCCTTGCAGGTACTCTGAAGAGGAAGGGCAGCTCTGTCCTTGCAGGGGAATTCAACCAGGTCAAGGTAAGGTCTCCCACAGACACCTTCATGTCAACTGTCCTGCTGCAAGTCTGGCAAACCTGTGGATCTTTTACAACCACCAAGAAAAAAAATGCCTTCATCCAAATTCTAAACAAGTATTTTTATGGTATCTCTGCCCAAGAAAATGCTCAGAGGGCTGGAGAACCTCTGCTATAGAGACAGGCTGAGAGAGCTGGGGTTGTTCAGCTTGGAGAAGACAAGACTCTGGGGACAACTCAGAGCCCCTTCCAGTACCTGAAGGGGCTCCAAGAGAGCTGGAGAGGAAGTTCTGACAAGGGCATGGTGTGACAAGGGTTAATGGCTTCAAACTGAAGAGGGCAGATATACACCAGATATTAGGAAGAAGTTCTTCCCTGTGAGGGTGGTGAGGCCCTGGCACAGGTTGCTCTGAGAAGCTGTGGCTGCCCCATCCTGGAAGTGTTCGAGGCCAGGCTGGATGGAGCTTGGAGCAACCTGGCCTAGTGGAAGGTTTTCCTGTCATGGCAAGGGGGTTGGAAATAGATGAGCTTTAAGGCCCCTTCCAATCCAAACCATTTTATGGTTCTGTGATTCTACGATACGATTTTTTCTATTTGATTTGGGGCACTATGGCTTAATTAATTCTTACCTGCTTTTGCATCCAATTCTGGTTTTGTCTTTTTTGTGTGTGCGTGTGTTTAAAAATGTCCCCAGGAGTGATACAGCAGGATGCACTGGAAGTCAGTGGCTAGGCAGCCTCCTCCTGGAGCAAAAACAGAGGGTTATCACATAAAGGAAAAAAAAATCATATCCATAAACACACACATATGTACACACAGAGAAAGAATTCCTTAATGCTGCAGAACATTGACAATCATACTTAAAATCACCAGAGACCACAGCTTGTTTTTCTGAGGACTGCTCAGAAGAGCAGCCATAACTCCACAGTAACTCCTGAACCAGAGAAAGTCCACGGTGGCTTTGCCCTTGAAAGCTGTAGTTTAAACACACTTCAGAAAAGCCATGACTTCAAACTCATATCCTTGCTGTCAACTGCTATTTCATTCATGGAATTACCATTCATTCTGAACTGCGCAGCTCCCAACACGCCGTCAGAAAAAGAAATAAGCACATGAAAATCAGAAGTCTGTAGTTAAATTTTATTTATCAGTTCTATTGTTAAATTACACAATCAAAGTCAGTGGATTGGCCTGTAAATCTACACAATAAGACAGCGTCTACGGTGGAAATCAGTAGAATTTGATATGGTTATGACAAAATGGTATCCTTATATTCGTACATCCCCTATATACAATAAACAGTATACACAAAGAAAATGCAACTAGTCTCTGTAAACCATGCACACCACAGCATAAAAACAAGATGCACCTCCTGCAACAGGCCTCCAGCTCGCCCACGGTTAAGTCCTGTTTACAGCAGTGCCTTTCAGTTTTATTTTCCCCCGTAAAAACCAAAATACAACCGAGACATCATATTGACAACTGCAGTTCTCATTTAAAAAAAAAAAAAATTGCTGTACATGAAGTTATTCTCTTCTCGAAGCTGCTAACGCAGGGTATTGGTTTGCTGCTGCTTTGCTCTCCACTTGCCCCCGGCAGGATTTCTGCCCCCAGGCTGCCACACAACATCAGATGGAAAACGGCTTCCAGGTAACTTAGGCGTGGAGCCGTAAGACTGTTTTAAAGCCTTCTGCCTCATCTTCTGCCCCCCTGCCTTCATAGTGTATAGAGTATTACAGGTGAAAGGCAATAGTGCAAGTGAGCCTTGTTAAGCATCGTGTCCACGGGGACACAGAGGGCCCTTTCCGGGTGCCTCCATCCGCGCACCCGCTCCGGGATCTCCGCTCAGTGCCAAGCTCGGGAGCGCTGCAGGCTGCGTATGGATTTTCTGAACGTGCTGAATGTCTAGCCCAAGCCTTGCAGAGGTTTTTTTTATTTTTTTGCATAGAGATTTATAGGAGCCCCTCGCACCACCTGCCCCGTCTGCTCTCCCTGTCGGTCTGGGTGAGGCTGGAGGGCTGCGGGTGAGCCCCGTCCGGCTCCAGCTCTGCACCCTGTGTCCCAGCAAAGCCTGCTCGGGAGCAAGCTGCTGCACCCCATGCATCACAACACCTTCTCATCCCATGTAACTATGGCTATGGTAAAACTGGCTTCCGTCATTTTCAGTCCTCGCTCATCTGTCATTGCTAAGAAGGGCTCAAGAGCATAGGAAAAAAAAAAGCCCTGTTCTTATCTGGTGTAGCAAAGATTTACTGGAAGTAAATCCTAATTCAAGTGTAAATCTACTTCCATTAAGCAATTCTCTTCATAATATTGCTGGGATTAGAGAGTTTTATGACTTTTTAAAGACACTACACAAATATCCGCAACATAATTTCATCTAGTTTATACCACCAATTATTAAGGAATGATAAATTCAGCATTATGTATTCTAATGGGTAAGAAAGACTTAAAATGAGACACTGTCACAGGATTATAATTTGGAAAAGGCTTTATGAAACAAACATGAGAGTGTGCTGCAACTTTTCCAGAATGGTTAAAATCATACTGCCCTGAAAAAGTCTCAAAACAGTGTCTATAACATTGGCATTGAGTTCAGAAAAGTATGTATGATTTTTTTTTCCTTTTTTTTAATATGAGATAGATCAAGCTTAAAACTCTAAACAGCAGTAGGTAGAAAAAGTTTAAAATTTTAAATATTTATATAACTAGAGAAATTACTTCTATTCATTTTAAAAGCCAATATTATACATAAAACTAGTCGATAATTTTTCTAGACCTTTTCTGTTCCCTTCATTGTCCATTCATTAACTTGGTAAATATCATAAGCAGTCGGTGCCCTTGAAAACACATTGTTAAAATAAAGATAAAATCAAAGGGAAAAGGTTTTGCTCATATACTGTATTGTGAGAGTATGCTAAATGCTCGTTATTAGGAAATGAGTTTGCTTCCCAGATAGATTTCAGCCGAGCATCATAAACATTTTCCAGCATCCCATTTTGTACTCATAGCTAATTTAAGGATAATTTTTTTCTTTCTTTTCTTTTAAATAAATGTCCAAGCAAACATTTCCGATGAGCCGACTTGGCTCCTGTATTTCATAAATAACCCAACAAACCTAAAAAGGACAATTTAATTACACGCTAAGATTAAGTGTTCCACGTACAGTACAACATTTACTGCAAAGGCAACTGCAAAGGCAACATTTTAACCTCTTTTTGCTTCGGACCCTCAGGAAGCGTCGCTTGTCGTCTCCGATTTGCAGGTTGGGGTTTGGGTCCCGCTTCGTTTCGGTGCCCGGCGAGTGCCCCCCACTACCGCCGCCACCGCTCCACGTTCCCTATGTAGTCAGTGCTGGAGCTGTTCTCTCCCTGCTCCCTCAGGTGCGCCTGCTTCGCCCGCAGGATTTTCCGCTGCTCCTGGCGTTTCCGCCGCGCCTCCTGGTGCTCCTTCTGCCGCATGTACTGGTACCGCTGCAAAAACAGGTCTTTTGCATAATCGTACAATTCCATGTCTAAAAAATTGAGGGCCTCGATGCGCTGCTGAGTCTGCTTGTCTATCTCCACGCTGGAGGCCCTTGTGCTATTGTACTGCGTGAACGGCGAGATGAAGTTCATGTTGAAAGTCTTCTCAAAGAGATACTGAGTCTTGCGCTGGAATTCGGTCAGGCCGAAGAAGGCCATGCGCTTCAGGTTCTCCTTGGCACTGTCCAGCAGAACCTTATTTCTCTGCTCCTCAGGCATGACCGACAGGTTGTAGCATCCCACCAGGCTGAGGTCGGAGAGCATGCGGACCTGGCGGTTGTTGGCCAGGTTGTAGGGGCAATCCATGAACTCCTGCAGGGAACAGCCCGACCAGTCGTCCCCCGTGTAGCAGCTGGGCAGCTCCTCGGTGGTTGGGGACCGGCCATCACAGACGTGCAGGGATGCCTTCCACGTCGCTCCTCGCTGGACGTGGCGCCATTCGCTCAGGTATCGGGAGACGGGGTCACGCAGGATGGTGATATAGTAGAAATTCCTGCCAAGGGGAGAGGAAAACAGAGTGTTTAGTCCCATGTGTCTCCAGCACACAGCGCATTAACGTTCAAAATCAATAGGAACTCAGAGATGCACTTAAGAGGCTGTCCGGAGCCCTGCTGCAGCGCACTCCTCCGTGTGCTCACCTCTGCAGGGTGAAAGATGGCTGAACAAATTCCTGGGGGGAGTGGGAAGGTTGTTATGTACCTGCACACACAGAGCTGACTCTGTTTAACAGGTGTTGCCCCTACAAAGGTGAGGGGAACCCAAAATTTCCCTCTGTGCTGGGCTGCCCGTGTGGCAACGTGCTCCTGCTGGTGTCCCAATTGATGCTCTCCCCAGACCTTGGAGAATAATCAAAGTATCTCCCAGGATGTAAGCCCCAACCCAAGCAGGACACAGGTAGCTCTGGCTCTTTTAATACAGGACTGCAACGATGAGAGAGGAGAGCTAAGTGACTAACAGGAAAATAAAGGATGCATTGCAGCATTTTGTAAGAGAAAAGGTTTCCAAGGGAGGTGCTGGTTTTGGTTTGGAGCAACAGGATGGTGGCACATGCAGGGCATGTGCTGCTCCAGGGAACCCATCAGCTGGAAAACCTGCAAGCTCAACCATAGGTATAGCATTAAGAGCTCACTCTGGGTTACATATAAATATCCACCATCGAACACCATGTTGTCCACTGTCACAGCCTAAAGTCATGCAAAGGACATGCTTTTTGCACCTTCACTAACATGACCACAGCCTCAGCAATGGTGCTGGAGGAACACTGCCAGGACACCAGCAACCTGCTTAAGTAAATGGAATTAAAGTAGCTCAATAAGCAAATTGTCCTGCCAGGGAGGGCCACTCCTGCAGTACAAGGACACTGAGGAGTGTGTGCCCAGGAGCCCTGAGCCCTTGGGGTGTGATTGTCGTGTCCTTGGTGCTGTGTAAGGAGAAGAAGGATATTCATTTGCTTTCCCAAGTGGCATCATGACTGGCCACCCCTCAGTCAAACTTTTGTTCCCTATCGTTTCCTTCAGCAGAAAAGCCACTAGATGTCAATGTTTTACAGAAAATTGTCTCTGGGTGGACTAAAAATTGAATCGCAAGCACAAAAAGGATCCAACAGCACAGGGGAAAGGAAACCTGGAGAATCATCATTCCTCTTCCTATTTAGAACATCCACGTTCATAAATAATTGAGTAAGTAGAAAGTACAATAAACATGCAAAACCAAATAAAGCCAAGCAGCCCAGTTCAGCATCAGTGGCTGGAAACAACAGCACCTCATTCTTGGAGCCAGGACACCACAATTGGCACCATCACCATCCCCACCCTCACCCAAGTGCTGTTGCCACCTCTCCTGCCTCTAAGGGATTGGGCCACGGATTCACAGAACAAAGGGAGCCAAAACCCTGCCATGACCCCAAGGAAAGTCCTTTTCCCCAAAAGTGCCATTCAATGATTTCACTGAGAGTTGGAGGTAACAGGAAGAAAGAACAAAGCTCACTTTCATGAGTAAGACCTCTTCAAGACCCCTGTCTTACCTCAGCAGGTCTCTGGTAGCATTGGAGAACTGACCTGCCAAAGGGAAAGGGCTTTCCTTGAGCATCATCACCTCAACCAGTCACTCCCACAAGCAGGAGCTGTCCCTGGTCATGCTTGTGCCACAGGCTCCTCTGGTGCAGCAGTGACACAGCCTTGTCAGGATCCCCAACATGGGAAACGGGGCATCTCTGGGGCAAACTCAAGGCCTTTCTTTAAATTCTGTCAGGACTCCTCACCCTTGGATCTAGTTTATTGGGATACTGCACTAAAATAATGACCCAATCACACAGCACTAACCTCTGCACTAACTATAGCAACTAATATTCAGCAACAAACATCTGGTGACTGAGGAGGCAAAAGCAAAGCCCTGCTTACCCCAGAGCTCCTTGTATGAGCTGAGCCATCAGCAATTCAGTGAGGCTGGGAGGAGAGTGGGGTGCAGGCACAGGGGTGCTGTCAGCTGAGGGAGAAGGCCAACCAAGCCATACACTCTAAGGTCATCACAGAAATCAATGGGAAGTTAATGCAAGAAGGGAAACAAATCCTGAGCCAAGATCGATCCAGCGAGCGTTTTATTATAGTTCAAACCCTTCAGCCACTCTCCCTTTGTGCCCTTTGGTCACAGGCGGCGGTGACAAAGCATCTCCCTTGGCTGCTGTTGTAAAAACAAAAGAATGAATAAAAACTTGTGTGTTGGTGGAAGAGGCTGTGTCATAACGAATCACCGTCAGCCTGGGTGGCCGGCAGCCTCCAGCCTCATCCCGCTGGATATCTCCATCAGCGCCTGTCAGGGAGAAACACTGCAGTCCAGGGAGACCAGGAGATGAGGCTGAGTAAAGATGCTCACTGCACTCTGCAGTGAGCCTGAAGGCGTCTGGTCTTCCCTCAGCACCCTGTGCTTGGGGATGCCAGGCTACCAGCAGGGCTACTTACGGGATGCCCCTGATGGAGCCTGTGTCCTACCTGGCCTGAGCACCAGCTCCTTGCAAACATGCTCATTGCTGTTATTTATTCCATGTTGTTACTTCCCAGCTGAATCCTGCTTTCAAGAAATGACTTAGAGAGAGATGCTTTGTCAGCTGCTGGGCCAATCTCAGCTACATTGTGCATTTTCCCCCTTCTTAAGTCTGCCTATTAAAATTCTACTGAAAAAGGAGCTGACCCTTCTGGGAACACCAGCTTTTGGGTTTGCCCCAAGCCATCTCCTCCAAGTTAGGAATCATGGCAGCTCCAGGAAAGCAGCCGTGCTGCTCTGCATTCATCTGAACTGAGCTTCAAAAAGTCACAAAAGCTTTAATGCATCATCAAGTCAGAGCCGTGCCAGAGATGGAATCGTCCATCAGCACTTTGAGCATCATTCTGCTGCAACGGGGAGGAAGACTCAAAGCTTTGCAATTATTTTTAGCTCTGTACGTAACAGCTTGTTCTTTCTGTCGTCTTAACAAGGGGGTGTTGAGCTCCTGCCCATTCCTTGAAGCTTGTGCTTCAGAGCCCGAGACAACATGTTTGCAGGTAGAGCTCAAACTACTGTGAATCATCCCTCCAACTTAGAGTTGCACTCACCAGAAAAACAGCTTTTCTGTCAAAGTTGAGCCGGGTGCCCATGAAGCAGAAAACAAAAGGAGCTCCAGGGCAACTCACAAAGTAGGTTGACCCTGAAGGCATCAGGAATGTGAGATGCTGTGACAGTCATTTGTTTCTGGTATGTCCCTGAGCTACCAGGTGGCTATTCCCCTTTCCCCACCTCTGCCAAACACAGGGAAAGAATGAAAATCTGTTTTTCCAAGTGAGTGATTTTTTTTTTATGAATCCTTGTATAAACCTTCTAATTGCATCATTAAAGAAAAAAAATCCAAGTGAGGAGGTGTGAAACCCCAGGGGATGACAGCACTGAGTAAAGCCAGAGATTTCAGAGCCTGGAGAAGCTGTCAGGGAAGGGATACCCAGGTAGCCACACCACAGTGCTCAAGGGGCCCTTCACCTGCAGAGCTGCTCTGCCGAAAAGAGAGGAGGAGGTGACTCTGCTTAAGCATCAAATGGGTCAGAATCTCCTGAAGTCAGGGTACATCTCATCCCAACCCCACTGCCCTGGCTGTTTAATTGCTTGCTGAGGTTGAGGGAGGCTGGAGGTCAGACGCTGGCAGCTGCCATGCCTTCAGCCTGGAAACCCGAGCCTGGCTTGATGGAGCTATGAGGTAAGGGGCTGGAGAGGGGAGCTGAAAGCTGAACATCCACTCACCATTACATCCATTAGCGAATGGATCAGTAGGTGAGGGACTGAGTGACCTTTTCCCATTTCTGCTCAGAAATGAGGCTACGGCAAGAAGGGCTTTGTAGGCTACAGGGGGTGACAAACCTACAGCCTTTGCACAGGGAGCACTGCAGCCCTGGGAATATCCCAATCTCCCCCCAGGCTACGCTCGGGCACAAACTAACCCAGGGTAACACAGCTTTAGCACAGGGTTTCGGAAGCAGAGCTATGATTTCCAGGGAAAGTACTGGGGCAGTCCCATTCACCATGCAAAAATAAGGCTATGTTTTAAGCTGGCTCAAGCACACCAGCTTGTATCTAGGTCAAGCTCATACAGATGATAAGCCTGGCTAGGACATTTGGAGTTGCAAACGGGGCTTGTGCAGTGAATAGGAGGCAATTTTGAACAAGCATCTCCATTTCTTTGGGTGGAGATGAAGGCAAGGAAATCTGGGAATGTTTCCTACTCTGGGAGGTTTTTTCCCCCTGGTCCATGGACTTTGCGGGACATTAACAGGGCAGTGTGAAACCAAGATGGATATTTTGAAAGGAAAATTCCCTCTGAATGGGCAGGGGCAAAGGGACAGATGAGATTTGTACCACATCCAGCAGAAATGCAAATAAAATGAACTAAAACTCTGTAGCACAGATTCAGCATATCATGCAAAGGATTAAGGACTGAGCTACCAAAAAAAGAGAAATAATCACAGGGTTGGTGCTCCGGCACCAGAAACAATGCACAATCACCAGAGCCGGCGAGCAGCACAAGGACATTGGTGTCCTTCCCCCGTTCCCCACAAACTGCTCACGCTGCTGAATGGAAATCCACAGACCTCATTTATAAAAGAGTAGTCACATACTCATTCTTTCAAAAGCTGAGCAATTTGGGGTTTTTTTGAGACACCAACTCGTCTCACTCAGCTCATTTGACCAGAGGAAGATGCTCCTACACTGTGGCCACGTGCACGGATCTGAGATCCCATCTCCTTCTCCTCCGCTGCTCCCAGCAGTGAACTGACACTGTGCTGCAGGCGGGCTCCTGCACTCCCCCCTCGCCCCAAAAAGCTCGGAAAATGTCCCCACTTGGGATTATTTGACAGCAAAGTCACAGACAATGATGGAAGGTCAGGATCATGAACGGCATGAGTCTCACATTCCTTGTTCTGCTCTCAGAAACCCTCCCCGCACGGCTCTGAAGCTGCTGATGGATTTTAATCTTTGGCAGAGGGTCTCCCCGCCGATCAATCATTCCCACCACATCTCTCCGAGAAGTCAAACTCAATTACACCACGTCGGGTGCCAAGTGCTTCACTCCCAGAAGGTGAGGTTAATTCCCATCAAGAGTGGCCCACTGAGAATTTGATTTGCTAATACCGCAAATTGTTCCTCCAACAGAAATACCCCTGCTGCCTAATTTGTTGGAGGCAGGCATCTGTTCGGAGATCACTCAGAGAAGGCAAAGCATTCATTTAATACTGTGACTCATCCCGATTCTTAACAAACTTTGTCACCTAGAGACATAATTAAAAGGACAGGGGTGAGCATCCTGGTGACAGCCTCTCCTGCCTCAACCATCCACGCTTGGAACCTCCCCCCAAAATGGGAATACTTCTTCCCTGCCAAGAGCTGTTCCCACAGAGCACAACTCACAGAGATGAGGCCAAAATATTTGGCAAGCTCACTGAGGCAGCGCTGGGAATCAAATGTTTGCATCCACTCCAGATTGGTCCCAGATGCTTCGCAGCAGTGATGTGGATGGCAATGGCAGCAGCCGGGAAGCATCGCCCGTGGGCTTCCCACAGTGCTCCCAGTGCTCCAGGTCCCACACACAAGGGCAACAGGCCCCACCTAGGAGTGGGTGATGAGTAAGGGGGGCTGTCATGCTCTCCGGGAGCTTCAGGGAGAAGATCTGATGCCCAGTGTCCCGTGGCTGCTTCCATGTCCTGGATCCTTAGACCAGCTGCCCTTGCCAGATCCTCCCCTGCCACCTTCATGGCGCTTGCAGGGTTATCTGAGCAGGTCTGCTCCCCTTCTCTCCTCTTCCCAGGGACCTCAGTGCAGCTCCTGCTGAGCAAACAGACCCAGGGCTGGCTCCTACTTGTTCCTACGAGACCTCTCTTCATTCAGTCATTCCAATTAAACTAAACTTCCAGCTCCGCCTCATCCAAAATTCAAAGTATAGTAAAATCTAGATGAACAAATCAATCAAAGAAGTGAAGGATAAAAATTATGGGAAGGGAGAGGAGGAGGAGGAGTAACAAACACCCCTTTTCACTGCAGCAGCCTGCAAAAGTACACGGACTATATTCCTTTACTCTGAGTCTCAGGGTGGCAGAGGCAAATCATGCATTAGCTCCGAACAAGGACCTCCGAGGAAAGGAGATAAGTATTTCAGAACTGTGAATTAGAGCCGTTAGCAAATGTAAATTTACATTTCCTCTAAGTAATCATTATGTTTTCACTTCTATCAGCACCCAATGAATCACAGAGATGTTTTGTCTAGAAACACTAATGGTGGGGGTAGGAAGCCAGCAGCCTACCCACAGCAACGGCAGCAGGAGAAAAGTGCCAGAGGAACCCATAAAAAGGAGCTGGATTTTTCAAGAACAGCAATTACACCAGCCCATCATTGCCTGTAAAATTACCAAATAGGAAAGATCTGCAGAAAAGAAGCATTTCAGGCACAGAGGAAGGCAGCGATTTTGCAGCTGAAGGTACACGTTCATTTATGTGCAGGCATGGCATATGCACACAAAGATAATGAAAATAAGGCTTTAAACAAGTAAAAAATATGCAGCCTCACACACGCACACATGCTCCCAGCTACCCTCACGCACAAACTAATTGTCCACAGCGTTGCCTGTGGAGGGAAGAGCTGCCCTGCAGATCTGCCAGAGTGGTATTAATTTCATAATTGCCTGTATTATTAAAATCTCTGCAGGATACCCCTGCTCGCAACCAATTCAGCAAGAACAGTGGCCTTTTTACTTATTTTTTTTTTAGTGGTGCATAAAAAGAGAAGCAAGTTTCTGTTTTTAGACTCAGCAAACAGAAGAGTGACTCAGCCGCTGGCGCCAGTCCCCAATCCACTGCCTCCAGCCCAGAGTCTGGCATAGGAAAGGGTGGCAACGCTGGGCAGAGGGGCCCAGACTCATCCCACCCACCTGACCCGCTGGGAAAAGGACTGAACTACCCTTTGGAAACACCCATCTTTCATCACAGAGCAGCAAAGGTTCCCACTCATGAGCTTAATTATATGACAAAGGCATCTTGATGGAGGGCAGCAGTGGTGCCAAGACCCCAGGCTGCACATGGGAGGTAAAACCCAAGGAAAGGAGAGAGAATGTGACAGAGGAGCATCAGCATAAGACCATGCCATGCTTCCCTCGTGCTCGATGATGAGTTGCAGTACGGGTGACGCTGGATTTGTGACGCTGGCCCCCCAGCACACAAGGCCTTGGCTTTGGAAAGTGCCTTTCTTGTCTAGGCTGATTATCCCTTAAAAACACAGGAGGCAGAGCTGAATTTTGCCCTTAATACACACTAGGAAAAGTCGAAGCGTGAGCAATGTCTTTTGAGACATCAAGCTCTGAAGCCCACAGAGTACCAGGAGCACCTTCCTACTCCCAGCGTGAGGAACTGTCCCTGTCCCCTGGAGCTCACATCTCCCAGGGCTGCATCACATCTTCCAGGTGTGGCACAGCATCTCCCTGACCACAGAGCTCACAGATTCATTAAAAAGCACAGAGATATCCCAAAGCAAAAAGGAGACCACTGCAACAGAGCTGGTGAATAAACCACAGGATGCTGCTATAAATCAGATGTGTACAACAGTATTTACCCCATCTAAATGCCGCTGCAGGAATTGGTTTCAACGTGTAACTGATATTTTTGCGGCGGCGAGGATCGAGGTTTGCAAAGCCTACACTCCATAAGCAGCGGTTTACAGAGAGGGAATAGTGGCAGTTTTTCATTTTCCAGAGTCCACTCACCCTTCCAAGAATCTTAATGCCTCATTGATTCATAATACAGTACATAAAGATTTCATTTTTTCTTGCACACAGTGATATATTATGGAGGCAATCTATTTTGCCACTGAAAAGTTTGCTTAGTAGAGAAATTTGGAGTTTTGACATTCAGGAAATTACAGTCATCTGTAAAGCACGATTGATATGCCAAGGCTAACATTTTCATTGCGCTTCTGGAGCCAGAATAACTATGCTAAAATATTTATTATATTCTAAAAAAAAAAAAAAATTTAAAAAAATCCAACTTCTTGTTTATAAAAAGCATACATTTAGCATTACAGAAAAAACTTTATCCTTCTATCTGTGTATATTTTCATATATTTTAGCTATGTCTTAAACGCGCAGAGCCCCATGCTCTCCGACCAGATGAAAATACTTTAAATAATTGAATAAAACCAATACTTCAGAAAGGCTCTGCTGTGTCCTGTGCGTGCAAGCAGAGGGCACGAGCTGATGCACGGCTGCACGGAGCAGCACGAAAGCAGAGAAATGAGACAGGGGCTGCCACGCCAAACCTACACGATGTCCCCTGGGACTGGGAACACTTGTCCTGCCAGCCACCAGCCACCCTCAGGGTACACGTGAAGCAGGAGATCACTGAACCCTGTGTGCTTCCCTTGTAAGCTTTGTAAGTTTTAATACGATCTAGATGGAGGCGGGTGCAGAGGGCTTCTCCTCTCTTAGCTTGACTCGCACACTTTTCTTTTTTACGAAGGCATGAATGTGTATTTAGAAGTTGTGATTTATCCTATTTCCTGAGGACTCGTTGCAATTTCCTAATCGCTGCTCGAACTGTAGTAACACCCCTCCCAATTCCTTTGTATATGAAAGTACCTACTATTGAACATCCCCGCCTCAACACTGGAGCTCTCGAGAAAAAGATCATGCATCAGCCCCAAGAGCTCTGCATATCCCACAATGGGAAATTAACTCCAGAGAGGTATTTATAAAATCATTTGTTACTATATCAGAGCTCAATCAATCCTCTTCAATAATACATAAAAGGAGGAGGTTTGGCTCACACGAAAGAACGTAAGGCTGATGGTAATTCCTTCACAAGCCATTTGCAGACAATCTTCCCTACGTTGGTTAACACATCCCACGATAGGTTACACAGAAGTGCTTTTAAAAACAAAACTGACAATATATAGCGTATAAAAAAGGCACATTAATGTAACTTTTTTTGCTTATCATAATTACTGGGCATATAGAAATCCAAGGAAAATCCTTCCCAGTCTTTCTAAAATTTTGTCAAAGGCAGGCGTCTATTGAAAATGTCTTTGCAATGTAACTAATGAACTGATACTAATATATACTCAGCCTGATGCTAAAAGAGGGATCGAGGAATGGACAGTGTATTTACAGCTGCAACTTGCTACAGTTTTAATTTCAGCTCTCATTGATTCCACTGAGCACCATGAGACTGTATAATGAAGAAATCTGTATCAATTGAAAATACCAAGTGTGCTCCTGCCCCACTAGGGCACTCCAGTAATATCATGTAATGGAAGGGGATTCTCATTTAATTGAATTGGAAATGAAACGCATATTAGCTAAGAAAACTTAATCAGTGCAATAATATTAAAATGGGCCACTCAGACAAACTGTACTGATTAAGTCACTTGCAAACATTTCCGTAATCATCACTGAGACTCGTGGCGTTAATGATTTAACTCACTTTTCTACTCCAGGGAACAAAACTGTAATTTCATAGCAGACAATTAGAATATTTTAAACCCTCTCTCACACATTACAATACAGTCTTCTGGCAGAAGCACAGGACTAGGTCCTGCAAGGATACGACCTGAGCCCTGACGTACAAGAAGGTCTGCATGGATGCTGAGATGCCATCAGAACGTTTGATTTAAGATGGGACACAGCCCTGAAAGCACCTCGCTGGCTGGCAAGTGTTTCTGAGGTTCTCACTGCAGTTCCTCCACAGACTTCATGTTTAATCCTGACTAGTAACCGATGCACAGATTGATACACCTCAACACTGAGCTCCAACTGCCTCCCAGCAGACCAGGACTTAAAAAATCATGTTCTCACACGGTTGACATAACTGGATTTTAAATTTTCATGGAATAGCATTTCTAATAGCAATGGACTACTTTCCACTTCTACTACTTTCTAACTCTAGCATGGAGTGCATTTCTAATAAAACTCTGTGGATGCATTTGTTGTGTCAAAGCTCAGCTGGGAGGGGTTTTGCATCAGCTAAGCAAGTAACACTAAGCAAATATTACAAGATGTGCAGAACATCTTGTTTCCCATGTCTGCTTGTTCCACCTCAAACATTTAGCAAAAGCATATTTTACTCAGTCTGAATTAGGACGATGTCCTTAGTAAGCCATGTTAATGGAAAATGCCACTTTAGCCTCTTATACAACCCTGAACCAATGCAGGGATGCATCCATCATATTGTACTCAGAGGAGAACCATCCACACAGTCCAAGTGTGTGATGTGTCAGGAAACTGGACACTGAGTTGGCAAAACCTTATCAGATGCTTTCCTGGGGGTCAGCAACAGCACATTCAGCACAGGAATCAGCTGGAACACATAGCATGGTTTTGGATTTCAGATGCCTCCTATATTGTTAATTAATCTGTAGCATTAAGACAATAAAAATCCTGCTTGTGGAAAGTCAAAAGCAAATTCAATTTTTGCATCTTTTCAGCGCCATGAAGCAAACTCCAGCCAAAGTGGCAGCTGGTCTGAGGCCACCATAAAGAGGAGAGGCAGCAACCTGGGCTGGGCAGGGAGAGAAGCCCAGCTCCTCTCTGCACTAGCAGAACTGGCACCACTATGCAAAAAGCACCTGATTCCACTGCCCACAAACAATGTTACTTGCTTTGCCTTTTGCTCTGGCTCTCTCACCATGAGGGTATCACAAGCTTGGGTCAAGATCTGACCTTTCTGACTGGCTTCTTGCTGTGGTCCTTTAAGTCCTGAGCTCCCAGCCCTCACCATCCACAGACAACCAAACAGGCAGTACTTTGAACCCTCAGCTGGAGGAACATCTTGCTTAGGTTAGCTGAGAAACCCTTAAACCCAAGCTGACTTCAGCTGAAGTCAAAGCTAATCTACCCCTGCCAGAAGAAAACCAGAAGAGGCATCACCAGCCCAGCCCCAGTATGATAAACCTAAAGGAAAATAAATCACATGACATTCAGGGTCATTCACTAAGGTTCACAGTTACTTCCAAAAGAATCTGCCATTGCTCCTACTCCTCTAGCCTCCTCCTCAAAATACGGAGGAAAAAAAAAAGAATAAACAGACAAAACAGCAAAAAGCAAAACTCCTCTGAGCAGCAAGAGATGGTTCAAAACAGCATCATTCCTATCTGCAAGCATCTCTTGAATGATTTTCAGAAGACACAGTTCTTACTCTTCCATGGATTATGCTGGCTAAAAATCTGTGTGACATTTTAATTATCAAGTACAAATGTTACTGCAAGCAAGCAATGAAACAGATGGTGTCCTGAATTTTACAGTACAGCCACATTTTCCAGTTCGAATTTACAGTTCACCAATCAGCAGCTCCAAGTTCTGTCTCTACTGCATCTCCCTTACCCATCTGAACCCCCACAACCTTGCAATGCCGGGAGGGCAGCTTTGGGAGTGGAAATTTGACCCAAGTTTTCCTCCCACAAGCAAATGCACAGTGTGTTTATACTCATTGGAACTTCCTCATTGAACTCCACTCATATAAGTTATAATTCCCAAGATTTTCTCCTCTTCCCATCTTGTGTACTCAGCAGTCCTCCCAGAGGGTGCCCCCAAGGGGAAGGGACAGGATGGAATGAATGCCCCTTCAGGATCCATCAGTGCCAAGTCCCACATTACCAGGGAATAACAGAGCAGCAAAGCCAGAAGCTTTTCCATTCAGGTCTACCATCCTGCCAAAAAAACACAGTACCTGAGATAAGAGTTGCACTTTCACATGGTTATTTCCCTCCTCTTATAAAACATAAAATATAATTCAAGAAACAAGAGCCACACAGGGGAACATCATCACACGTCACACAACGTGGACGGGGACAAGGAGGATCTGGGACTACCTTCAGCTGATCACAACTCTACAAATAGACCTTCAGATGTGTCTGAGCATTATCCAGTACTGGATGTAGCCACAGCCCAGAGAAGACCCAGCTCAGGCTGGGTCCACCCTGTGGCTTGCACATTTCTTCTGTAAACCCCACGCTGAACAAAATCTTCGGGATTTACAGCACTATGACAAATGTGGTTCTTATCTTGAGGAGCTTATAACCCAGTTCTGACAATGCACTAGGGAGAGGGTGTGGGTCCAGTGATTCCTGGGGGGCAGATGTAGCAGCATCCCTGGAGTTCAAGCAGCAAACATGGTGAGTTTTCAGCTGTCACTCCCAGCTGTGTATGGCCAGGCTGTGTCCTTGCCAGGCTGATGCCCTCATTGAAAAGGCACTTGATTTAACAGTCTGTGGCCAAACTGAATCCTGGAGAGCTTTCCTGATACTCCACTCCATTCATCTCCACTAAAGGGGAGCCGCTGTCGGGGCTTATGGCATCAGTGCTGTAATTACCAAAAGGAAACGTTTTCTGGGAAGGTGTCCCGGAAAGCAATACACTGAACATTTCCTCTCACTGCTCACAGTACTGAGCAATAACTCCTCCTCTCACCGTCAGCACCAGTCTGGCTTCCAGCCAGGTCTCAAGGACGGGCACCCCTCCTGTTGTGCCCCCGCACTGGCACAGCGCTGGGAACACCAGCTCTGCTCTCACCACTCACCCCTGTGCAGACAGCCCTGGGATGTGGAAGTACTCCTGCAGGCACCAGACAAAGGGAGATGATGCATGGGCCAAGGCATAGCCCCTTTGGACCCCAGGCTTTTCCTGCTTTGTTTTGAAATCTATCCAGGAGCACAGACTTGCAGGTGGAGGGGCCAACACCAGCTTTGCAGATGGACAGTGATGCTCTTCTCACCCCGCCAGCCACAACAGCATTTGCCATGGGGGCTCTGTATCTTGCTTGCAGGTTTGCTCACTTAATCCAGCAACACATTGGTATCCAGGGACGAAGATGGTGAGACCAATGGTGGCCCTTTGAGCCCACCTGGAGAACCTCTTCCTAAAGGGAGCCAAACAGGGCACTTGTAGAGCTGAAGGGATCCAAGGACTGAGCTTGCCTTGGAGCAGAGGTGCCCTCACAAACACTTTCCAGGGAGCCCCTGAACACCAAGGAAAACCCATCTGGGTATTGGATTCCCAGGGAGAGAAGCCAAAGCACCGTCTGGCATCCCCAATGCCAGGGTACATGGCCTGGTTTGCAGCAGATCGATGCTTTCACATTTGAACTCAGCAAACAGGTGCTCCAGAGCATGATGAAGTGCACCACAGCGGCACAGGCTTTGCTCTCAGTCACACTGGCAGCTGGATTGCTGCAATAAATAAACCTGAAAATCAACTGTCTGAGCAGCAACAGCCTCTTCCTAGGTCTCCATCCCTGGAGGGGTTAATCTAAAGTAATCTAATTTATTCCCAAATTGCAGGCAGCAGTGTCTTTTCCCATTTAGTAGATTAAGAAACTGTGCTCTACCAAATTTATCTGAACAATTCATTCCCATGGAATTACACTAGGTTTTGAACTGAGGTTGATATACTCCATTATATCTGCAGGCTAAGCAATCCACCGAGGAGCCAGATTAATACATAGCCAAATACCACCTGAGTGGGGGTTTCTGGCAAAGCATCTGTGCAGGAACATGGACAAGAGCAGCAGGTGTGAAAGGGCTCACAACAGCAGCGATTTGGGCCAGGGCTCAGGTGCAACAGCAGCATCTTTAGCTACATCTCCACCATCCTGTCATTAAAACAGCAGCACTTCCATAACTCATTTCAACATACTGAGACTGGGCTTCTCTTCACATTATTTTAAACAAAATGACACTTTCTCTAGACACTTAAATGCATCCTGGTCTCATCACATCAACAGAAGAAGCATATTTTTTTCTGTTTATGTGAAAGGTGATACTGGATGCATCATACATTGAAATCATTTGCTGGATTCCTCTCTCAACATAAATAAGGGGAAAGAAAGTCAGAGAAGAGAGATTTTAAAGATGATGTATACATATGCATGACCACTTTCGAATCCAGAACGTTATTAAATTCTTTCATATATTCATGTGAGAACTGCAAAAGATTATGAAAGTAGAGATGCTATCACTCATACTTTCCCAGAGCAAGAATTAGGGAGCTTTTCTTCTTAATAACAGCTAGATATTTAAATACTATCTGTTTGGCCAAGCTCTAGTTAGTACTGGCCAACAGAGGTCGGGTGTACAGTTCACATCCCAACTTCACGGAACGGACCTGCTTACATATCCAACCCAAACACAGGGCAAGACTGAGCAAGAGATATCTTATGGTTGTCAGAGCTTCGACCCTTTTATGGTTATTAAATGCCTTTAAATTCCTGCAGTTTCCACAGGTCTGAGCATCCTCTACCAAAAATACATCCCACATGCCCCATCCCACCCTTTCCCAGTTCTCAGAGAGCTGAGCCCAACCAAACACCGCCTGAGCCATGTTACCCAAAGGCATTGAGGAAATCTTCTGATTTCCAAGTGATGCTAAATTCATCTAAACAGCTTTATTTATGAGTGGTGTTACATCCCCCTTCTTGGGGAGACAGATCTGCCACTAGAATTGCCTTTTCCTGCCTGCAGAAACTGTAACTCTGCATCAACATTACACAATTATTCTAAAAGTACTATTTAGATAGTTCTATGGTAACGGGTATGTACACCAACCTCAGTCCCACAGAATTTGCATAGTAGAATTTTTTATCATGCTTCTTAAAGATTAATAATTTAAAGCAAGTTGTAACTGTGCTAAGATTTAGTCTTATGTTTTCATCACTGGTTTATATTCTCATAAATATCCAACATTCCCAAGTATATAGGAATCTGAGATGCTATTCAAGAGGAAAAACTGCAACCCATATATCTTCCATTTATGGAATTGAATATAAGATCATATTCAAAGTGCTGCATTTACTGACTGATTTTGAATACATAAAATATATAGCCATTGCAAATTCACCCTTCATTGCAAAGCTTTGTTCTTGTAGTGACATAACTTACTGCCAGATTAGAGCCCCAAGTACAGCTGGACCATTTTTCATGTTCTCCATTCCCACAAACACGACTGGGAGACAGGTCGTGCTCTCTATCAGGGTTGTGCTTAGCACACAGCAATATTGCAACACGTCCCATTAGAGTTATGTCTGCTGAGACTGTGAGCACAGACTTGGCTGCAGGCACCTCCTAATGGAATTACATAATTGGAGGCATGTCATCTAAATCTGAACAAATTGGATTCCCTTGTCATGCACTATTGAATCAGAACGGAAAGAACACTCCATGCTGTTATCTATGGTAAACCAACGGCGGCAAATCCGGCGTCACTAATATTTTGATAATGTGATGTTTATTAAAAATGGGGGAGGAAAAAAAAAAAAAGATAAAAGTTTCATGTAAGGCGTGCCAAAATCATGTTGCATGCAAAAATGAGCTCATCTGAGCTTGGCTTCAGACTGGGAATTATGTAAATGGTTTATGACGGTTGTGGTGTTAAGAAGATGTAAGCAGCAGAACCATGTGAGGCTGGTTGCCTGTAGCAGCCAGGGAAGTGCAGACAAGGACTCAAGACAGGCCCTGCCACCAGCTCTGCATCTGGCAGGAGAGGCAGCCATCAAGGTGTTTGCTCTGCTCCAGTCCTTCCCTCTCAGTCCGTGGCTGATCAGTGACATTAACATTCACATCTTGCAACCGAATTCTCCAGCCCTTGCAATTCATAAGCATGCCCTGCTTTTCGTTTACAAGTATATCAACTTTAATTTGGAATTACTGGAGGAATCATAACGAGGGAGCAATAACTTTGAGCACACTGAACTGTGCATTCAGGGCAAATTTTCACTGAGTGCTCAGCTCGACCTCCAGCTCTGCATGTATGAAAGAACAGAGGCATTAATTACATTACCAGAATCACTAATCAGCCCATTGCATCTTTACATTTCATCAGCTAAATGCTGGTGCAAAATGAGAGGCTTTTTTTCCCCTGTAATTCAGCTCTTCAAGCCTCACCAGGATATTTCCATGAGCACATGGAATGAATTCATTAACAAAAACAGTGAGAAAAAAGGCAAGTAAGAAAGAAATTAATTCTGATGCCTTCCAGAATTCATGGTTCTCCTAGTTAATTAATTGTGGGCTCACAGGGGCTCCCCTGTCCACACCAGGTCATCAGGGCACCTTGCAGATGGAGCTGGGTTGGGGAGCAGAGCACCTACTCACGGTCCAGCCTAGGGCATGAGGAGTTTGGGTGATGGGACAGGGGGTCTATGACAGCAAGAGGGGTTGTCTGCAGTACAGCTCTATCTGGGCTGGTGCCCTGCAGAAATTCAGGTTTCAGTATGCCACCAGCACACTGCACACTAACACCACCAGCTCTGCTGCCCCAGCTCCAGCAGCGCTGCAGTCCTGCAGGACTGTGCCAAACGCCCATTTGTATTCGGTGTGAGGGAGAAACGCTGTCAAATCACCAAATCACCTCAAGTTGTGAGAGCACGCAGCAAGGGGAAAAGTGTTAACTACATACTGAGCCTCTGCCTGTAGATCAAGACCGAGAGGAGACAGCTAAACATTTCCTGTGTGCTCTGGGGTCTGAGCATCCCCCCAGTGGCAGCACAGGATCACATCGTGGGCAGCCCAGCATCACAGAGCTCCACAAATGCACAGTCCTGCCTCAGCAGCCCCTTCCAGAAGAGATCCCCAAAAAACTGTACTCCCAAATCTATAACTCTGTGTAATTGCTTGGTCTAAAGGCCCATTAATCCATATGGACAAAAGAATTGTTTGAAGAGTGACTGCCCCTTAGGGCTGCCCAGCACCGTGTTTTGAGCCAAGTGGGTTTCTCCTGCCCATGGGTGGGAGCAATACCATCTCACTGCCAACTCGGCCACTGAGCTCTCGGGGGTAATCGTGCCACAGAAAGCAATAAACATGGTGATGGTGGGAATGGGGCAGCCTTCCATGGTAGGGAAAGAAGCAATGTCAGGAGAGTGACTGTCCCACCACTTCTTCAATGCCACCACGTAGTCCTGCTTTGATGGCTCATCCAGCTCAAAATATTGCCATAATATTTAGTGACATTTCTAGACATACAATGAGGGAGAGGGAAAAGGAAAATCACAAACCAGCTCAGTATTTTGCAAGTGTTGGCACTGCCTGGCACACCTTAAAACTAAAGATCACTGAATTACACTGACACTACTTGATCTCTATGTGTCCTTGGGATTAAATCTGAGCAGTTTCAGTATCTCTGACAGGAGCACTAGCTGTGTGGATTGCTCACCCTGGCACTTCCCTGCAGGAGCACAGTGGGGACCTGCACCCAAACTCCCTGCTTCCATGGCTCTCCACTCTGCTCACATCATGGCAACTGTGCTAAACAAATTTCAAAGGATGTTTACCTGCTCCTGTCAGGGCAGGAGTATCACAGGGAAGTCAACTGACCAGAGCTCAAACAAAACTGAATGGGATTACTGACCACAGCATCCCCAATTCCCTTATCAAACTGTCTTTTGTTAATCTGCAGCTTCAGGGTTTTCTGCCACCAAATTGTTACCTTCCTCCCCACATGCTCATCCCCACAGACCTCTCCTCCTTGATGGCAGTGCCTTGCTCTCCTTGCCCTAAAAGATCCTCTTAAGTGACTGTGGCATAACATGCAAAAGATCTGAAAGAAAGCCTAAATTACATGACACACCCTTACATCTCCACACCAAGCGCCAGCCTGTCTTAAAGGCTCAGCACATCTGGTTGCACAAATGACCTCAGCCACGTTGCTAAGGCTGAGTCTTTGCAGGGCTCGATGACACTGTGCCAATATCCCCAAGTGACACGACTGACGCCACCAGACTGCGCGGATTCCACACAGTGGTGTTGTGGAGAGCCTGCTGTTTTGGCAACAAACCTGGAACTGAACTAGGGACCTTCAACACGGGCAAAACATGAAGATTTGCTCTTGGCATTAGAGCAGGGAACTGGGGCTGATGCTGACTTTTAATCTGATATGGTTTAGAAGAAGGCACGACAAACATCCCCTGGGGCAGTGACGTGGTGTCGGGCGATTCACCACCTTCTGCAACACCAGTTGCAGAGCTGAGCCTGCAGAGCCCTCGGCCCACCTGGGCTCACCACAGCACTGCCAATGCTTTGCACCAACATGGACAAAACCCCCAGAGCATCGCAGCCAGGGAGGGGAGGGGGGAAGGGAGGCGGGAAGGGCACACCAGGATGCTGAGCAACACAAATGTCAACACACTGGCAAGAACAACATCCACTGAGGTGGGAGACACCAGCATACCAGCCATGAGCCTGTACATCCAACACAACATCATTAAAATAGGTATTTTAAGTCCCAAATTGTGGGATGCCTGTGCTAGCAGTTACGAACGTGGCCACGTTCATTACCTGGCAGGCATTACCACAACTCTCCAGGGAAGCTCCAAAATTGAGAAACCTTTACTCATCCATAGAAAGTTCTGAACCACCTTGTTGCACTCAGCCTCCTTTACATGAGAAGTATCAGCCTGCAATTAATACAACTAATTAATATTACTAATTAATTAATTGAAGCAAGGGCAAGGAGCTATGAGAACATTGTTTTTGAAAGGTATGAGGTGCAGTAACAAGAGCCAGCTGGAAAATGGCTTTTCAGGAGGTTTTACTAATTTGATTTTCTATCATAAAAGCTTTTCTTAAAGAAAAAATTATTATAAGAATACAGTAAGAAAACTGCTGTCCAGTGCTCCCAGTGTCACTCATCCTTCCCTCAAAGAGATGCTGTAGGGCTTTACTGGACATGAGGGAGTCCAGATGGGAGAGGGATGGCATGTGCTTCAATTAGCACTCACACCTCTTTAAAATCAACTGACCATGAGACATAAACCCTCCGAGGAGAAAGTCCTGTCAGTGCTCATGGGGAGAGTTTGCCCAGGAAAGGCCACACTGGAGTGGGGGTCCATGCACGGGCATGATGCTGATCTGGGGAAGTAAACCCTGGGAAACATCCACCAAAGTGTCCATGGGGTCAGGGAGAACCTTTCCCCCCTTCATGGCCAGGGCAGTCATGGTGCCTCCCTTGGATAATAATTTGGGGATGTTGGTCACCCCGACAATAGTGATGCCATGGCTGGAAGCACACCCAGAATCCAGACCTGGGGCTAGGGGGTGTCTGTGTGTGGGGTGGGTTACACAGTAGTAACAGCTGGTTGGAATAATAAATTAGCACCTAATTAACAGGAGTGCTGGCTGCAAAACACTGAGTTAATGGAATAGAAAAAAAAAGAAGGCAAAGAGTGCTGCTGTGAAATAAGGAGATTGCTTTAGAAGCTACTGCGTCAAGGACATGCCTTCGAAGTTGAGGGTTTAAAAGCCAAAGGAAGAAAAGTGCTTTTGTGGGGTAAAACTTACCCAAGGTCAGGATTTGTTTCCCAAGCAGGCATTAGCCACAGCACTGGTGGGTGATTAAGCCCAGACTCTCCTTGGTAAAAAAAAGGGGCTGTAGGGCCTAGAAGTTGCCTGCCAGAGGACAAGGTAAGCATTTGGGATGCAGATAATACAGTCAGGACAAATATTTATTGGGTCAGTAGTCGCTGGTGAGAAAGAGAAGCTATAAAGTGGAGATAACAAGAAATAATGCTGCCACAATGGGAAACTGCACTAATGACTTAACAGCTCTTTGCACCTCTCCATAAAAACCTCCTAAGGGAAAACTCCTATTCACTGCCAAGGAAACAGTGGTGTAAATCTGTTCTCTGCTACATCTGACCCTCCTTGCACTTGAAGCATCTGCTAGACCAGCTCCCTCCTTAGCTTACTGCACTTCTACCCTGGTTTTGGTTCTCTTCTTCACACAAACCAACACATCCTCTCCCCAGCTTCATGGCAGATCAAAGCAGCCCTGGTGGAGCAGGGCAGGAGGAGACGCCCCACCACCACTCTCCTGTGAGCTTAGGGACAGTCCCAGCAGGGACATTAGGGCTGGTACAGGCAGCAAGGGTGACCTGCACCCACCCAGACCAGCAACCATCTCCAAACCCCAGCCATCACCTGCACAGGCTGTGCACACAAGGCAAACACAATAAGCATCTCTGCTTGGTAGGAGACACTAAGGACACAGCTAAAAAAAAATGCCGTTTAACTGTCTTTAATTAATATTCCGAACTACAAGCAAGCCTTTAACACACAGCAGGATCACGGTGAAAGATTTATGAGATTGGTTCACCTTTCCGAAGTGCTGCCTTGGGTCATCAGCACAAACTTATCATCAGCCCGTACACCAGTGGAGAGCTGGAGCGAGAGGGGAAGGGGAACATCTGCATGAATATGATGTGACCTACTTTTACAGTAATTTGAATGCATATCTGGGAAAAAAACCCACCCTCTAAAATTTTAAGGGAGAATTATAAATCAAGGCGTGACAGTAAACAAGTCGTCTGTGAAGTCGTACTGTCTACCCAGTACAAACAAGAGATTCATCAAATAATAAAATACTACTTTAGAAGAAAACAAGCACAATTATTTTATAATTATGGCTGCTCTAGTCTTCTGAGGGCAGGAAACCTTCCTACCTCCATAGAATCATAATCAAGACTCATCAAAGTCCTGTAAAAGCAAATCAATACCTGCTCTTGGCAGGACGAGTTAATTAATACCGGAGTGCTCTTCTGCATGCTGCCTGGCTGTCAGGCTGACAGCGCTAAGTGCAGCTCTCCCAAAGTCCTCTGTGAAAAAGCATCTACCACCACTGTGGCTACGGGTGACAAAGGATGCCGTGTCCCTGCGGGTCTGGATGTATGGGCACTGTGGGCTGTGCTCCGCTTTGTAAAGGACACAGACATCCAGGTGGTTCGAATCAGTAAAACGCAATCAACTCCACGCTTCTCCGGATCCTGATCTCCATCACACAGGAGACTCAGGCAGCACCGTGCGGATAATTTTACACAGGGAAATCAAAGCTGTATCCTTTTCACCACGACTGCACTCGCAGAGTTGGTCCCTGGTTACATGTGGTTATCTGAGGTGCTGTGGCACCCCAACACCAGACACCGTGAGGGGGAGCCGGTTGTTATCAGAGAACTGGCTCCTGCCACCAGCAGTGGTGGGTTAACACCCTGCCAGAGACTTTGGAGGTGCCACTTCAAATATTGGCAGTCAGAGTGCAAGCTTTCCTCTCTCCACGGCAGATTCACTGGAGCTCTGTGCCATTTATTGCATGACTCTTCCTTCTCTTTTTTACTTACTATGAGACCTTTAAAATGGAGGTCTTGTCTGCCCTCTGTGATTAGCAAAGATCTCGCAGCCTCCCTAAAAGTGCAGGGAAAATTACAGCCAAGAACATGACAGCAGTTAGACGCCCAGAGCAGGAAGGAGTGAGACGCACTCAGCAGACTGCTTTGAAGCAAAAGCTCAGTAAAACATTATTAAACTTATTTTTAGCCTCATTTTCTAAAGAAATGAGCCTCTCACGAACACACTGTCCACCTCCCTCCTCTCTCACCACACTCCTCATAATTTTTTAATTGGTTCCCTTATCTGGAGATTCTGCTGTCGAATTTGGGTGGAAGATAAATAAGCATTGATAAGGGACTTTGGGGGAAAACACCCAGCTGGCGATGGAGAGCAGGCATTGCTGGGAGCCACGGCCGGCCCGACGGCACAAGTGCCTCCTTTCATCTGTGCTTGAGACAAGACAGAGATGCACGGTGATTTTTAGCATGGAAAGCTGGCAGATGCAGCAGGGGCAGAACACAGAGGTACTGCTCAATGGCTTTGCTGAACAGCAGCATTCACCATGTCCCGAGAGTGCCAGTGACGTTTTACAGACCTCCTGCCAAGAGCAGCTGATGTGTCATCTCAGGCATAAAATGGGACAAAGATGCAAAATGCCAGAAGAGTAGGAAAAGCCAGTTCTGCCGAGTGCCACTGCTGATGTACTTTTATTGTTGTTTAATGGTTTTCTTGGATCAAACAAGGGAGAAGATCCAAGTGTGCAGAGAGAACTGGCTGTTCCCTGTCAGCAGGAAAAGGCATCAAATACAGAGGAGGGCTCAGCAACAAAAATACATGGGCCAGAAGAGGACATAGACAGGAGAAATGGGTGAGGAAACAGGCTGCAGGGTAACAGGAGTGCAGGAACACAGCTGCCTGTCAGCAAAGTGCCTGCTGGAGCCAGGACCAGACCGTAGATGCCAGCATTTGGCTGGGAGAAGCAGTTTTTCTTCGCCTAGTTAGCACAGACTTCACCTGTGTCACTGTTTTACTAAGAGGATGAGGAGATATTGCAGGCTATTAAGTTTCCACAGGGCTAAGTGGTATTAAATTCCATTGCTGGAGCTCAGGTAAGTGGCTGGGTAAATACACTCCCCAGCCTGACGCCGCTCGGTCCATTAGCCGGTGCTGCCATCGTCGGAAAGCAGAGGGGAGAGTGGTCCATGTGGATGCTGTTGTTTATAACCCAGCTCTCATTTCAGTGTGGTCTCTGAGCAGATTGCTCAGAGATGGAGCCAGAAAGTGGATGGGCAGGGAAAGGCTCCACCATCTAAACCCCACAACCCCTTTTCTTCCATGTACCAGTTCCTTTAGGGACCAGACAAGGACAGGCTCATTGTATACTCAGACTGGTTTCAGCTCATTTTATCCCTTTCCCTGCCATTCCTTGGGTTTTGTTCTGTTCTAGGATTTAAGTAAAAAATAAATACAACCTCCCCAAACCTTTCTGGACCAGTGAGGGCAGCCAGTCCCCAAGAACACGCAGCCCACACTCATCCTTCTGAACCCTTCTGTTCTTCAGAGCAGGTTCACAGCAGAGCCAGCTGGGCTCCCTACTGCCTTTGGCTGAGGACTCAGTGGACATCACTGCACCATTCAACATCTGCTAGGGACTTTGCTTCAAACACTTATTTGGCAGATGTGGCTGAGAGGCTCACGTTAACCATGAGAGAGAAGCCAAAGGAGCGTGGCAAAAAGCCTGGGAGCAGTTTGGCTGCAAACAGCCAAGCACCCCAGTGCAGACCTGGCTGACCCAAGACAGTCTGCTATTGCATGTTTTCTGTGCCAAACAAACCTCTCTGTGCAGCCCTGCACCCAGCCAGGGAGTCTGGATACACCTCCCACCCGCCCTGCAGTGGGCAAAGGGGGTCTCCCCACAGGTACCCACACCAGGCAGCTCCTGAGGGATAAACGATTCTGTAGGCTTGGGATCTATTTTGGAAGATGCTCTGTGCATCCGTGGCTCTGCAGTGCCCCAGGAGCCAAAGGCAGAAGGAAAACTGCCCCTGCACAGCTCCAGCCTGGCAAACAGAAACCTCCAGCATGTTCCAGGTCAGTGCATACAGAAATGTCTGTTTGTTTTGAAAACCAAATTCTGCATTAGTTTACAGAGCAAAGGCAGCATTTTTTGCTTTCTGGGCATCTTCCTTAACTCTGCTTCAGAGAGACAACAGCTAGAGAAGCTGAAGAGATGAAAAGCCCCAGGGCAAGCACACTTGCAGTGAAGTTACCAGAGCAGTGGGGCTTGGATGGGTCCTGGGCAGCCCCAGGGTGGGACAAGTCCTGAGGAGGACCAGGGGAAGGACCACTGCTCCCCTCAGTGCCAGTGCAGGCTCCTTGCCAGTCAAGCAAACTTCCAACCAGACCATCACATCTCAGATACAGGCTTGGTGTCCCACGCCAAGACCACACAACAGACCAGTGCCCCACAAACCCATGCTCATACTAGAGGAAATGATCTGATTTTTTTAAGATGAAAGATCTTGGACTTGGCACACTGAGCTGCCTTGGTGTACACAAAGATTAGACCTTGTATTCTTGCTACTTTGGACAGAAACACTTCTCTGCTCAACAGTCTAAATATTTCTCCAAGCACATTACTTTCCCCT
Organism: Neopelma chrysocephalum; assembly: GCF_003984885.1. Taxonomy (NCBI): domain Eukaryota; kingdom Metazoa; phylum Chordata; class Aves; order Passeriformes; family Pipridae; genus Neopelma; species Neopelma chrysocephalum. The sequence continues at coordinate 3,183,035 of NW_020897734.1, forward strand.
GCATCCAGCGTTCCTATCACTCTGTCAAAGGAGATTGTGAGAAAGGAGAATGCCACAGACATTCCTTTTTTGCAAGCCTCATCTTTTCTGTGGATTTGGCAATTATTGCAAACAACACAGGATGAATCCAATAGCAGGTGAGTGAAAAATTGGATGTGACAGCCCTAATTGAGCCTGAATTCCCATTTACTGAAAATGATCTGGCATAATTAAAAATTCACAACTAGAGACCAGTTGTGAACACTATACATTATGGGTTCTCTGAATTACTCTGGGAAACATACACTCTCCAGGCTTTGGTCTTGCAGCCAAAACAGCTCGAGCCACATTGATGGAGTCATTTAAGAAGAGTAACTCTGGATTCCAGGGAGGGAGTGAGCTTGTGCTCAGCAGTCACCACCCATCATGGCAAGAGGGTGGCTGTGCAGAACTCACACCAAGCACAGGTTTCCAGATATCCCCCCTGCTTGTAAGATTTCTTCTGATGCAGCATGTTGCTGTCCCTACACCATGGGGATACGCTCTTCACTACCACATTAAGGCAGTAACAGGACAGCTGCTGCTTTTCTATTCTATTTCAAGTTTCTTGTCTTATCTCAGAAGAAAGCAAAGGGACAAACTTTCCTGCAAGCACTAACGGGAGCAGCTCTGCAAGCTCAAGGGCTCTCAAGACCTCAGCCCTGTGCCTGCTGCTAGCACGCAACGTCCCTGGTGCCCCAGCACAGACCCACGTGCAACTCTGCAATTGCTTTCTCCTTATTAACATAATTGGGATTTAATTCCACCACATCATTTGCAAGCCTCACTTAGCCTGAGACAACTTAGGGCAGTGCAATTGGAAACGTCTTAATTTCTGCTTTCAACAAACCACCAAGATATGGCCAGCAAACAGAATATTGGAGCAAACACAGGCCAGTCTTCACCAGGGCAGGGTGTGGGGCCTGGAACATTATTCCAGTTGCAGTGTGTTCTTAGGGAACTAAAAGCATCAATAAACAAAGCACGTTCTGTTCTGCACACAAACATACCAATCACAGCTAAATAACAGGCCTTGGATCATTTATAACAAGACATAACTTTCCATTTATAAGTGTTTTTAAGGAACAACCCTCAACCAGGAGATTTAACTGAGCTGAGCACTGAAGATACTAATCAAATGCTCTAGTGCTGGATCTCACTTGATAGGCAGGATACCCATGCAAGAAAAAGAACAGTTACCTAACACTGGCATTTTTGAAAGCCAACATATCCACAGTTGAAACTTCATTATCTTTTTATCTAGACTAGTTTAATGATCATCCCATCCTATACCAAAGGCTGCAACGGATATAACATGCCATTCAGTCCTCTTTCCTGGCAGGGTTTTGTTGTGGGGTGGTTTTTTTCCTTCCTTCTCTCTGTCAGCTGCTGAGAACCGGCATGACAACCCAAACTTCCCAATAAATCACAGAGGCAGCGACTCATTTAAACCCTTCACTTCAGAGGAACGGCAAGGTGTCATCTTCCCAGCAGCGCCGCAGCAATCGTTAGCAATGCAACACCGCTCTTCCCAGGCACGTCACCTGTGCTGCAATCCAAAAATAGGCCATCCCAAAATAGGCCACTAAAGCAGGAGAGGGATCCGAGCGGCACACTCAGGCTTTCCCAACAGGTAACGCAAAACCTACCGCATGCCCAGGCTGAAGTAAAAACCCCAAACAGGTCTGTCCCCTGGTTAATTCTGCAGGGCATCTGGACGGCCCCGAGCCCTGCTGTGATGCTAATTTGAGATCCAGGTGTGAGACGAGTATTTATGCACCAATGTGCCCATCTGCTGCCAGAGGAGAGCCCACAGTGGTCACACCTTGCCACTTCCCGTGCTGCAGCAGGATGATGGCTGGAGCCAGGCACCTCTCCATGTGCTGCTGCAGCAGGTATGGGACCACCGAAGAGGGTTCCACTGTGGTGTGGAACAGCACAGCATCCCCGGGGTCCAGCACTCAGCTTGGGGCTTGGTCTGGCTGTGAAACACCAGGACTCTGCTTTACCCCTCATTCAACCAGGGACAACCACAATTGAATTCAGCTTCCCTGACAGCACTGTGGGATCAAACATGTTTTAGTGAGGGTACCTCAAACTCCCCAGCCTTCTGTTCCCTGTGCAACAGATCTCAAAGGGAGAAGGTGTGAGTCCTCCTGTCAAACTAATTCCCCTTTTTTACTTCTTTTGTGGCTTTTTGTCATCACCAAGGGTTCTCCAAGACAGGGAGGCAAGTTGAAGATGAAGGAGCAGGGCTCACATCCTCCAAGGGCTTGTGAAAGGATTTAGGAAGAGGTAGCAATCTAAACACTGAATTTTCAAGAGTGTCACCATTTTCTGGGCTCTCTGTGGGCTCTGCAATGACAGATGAACCAGAAGCACCTCTGCCTGCCAAGTTTGCAAAAGTCTGACTTAGCCCATCCTCAAACTGCCTAGGTCCACCAAAGCACAATAAAGGCCAGAAGACTCAAAAAATAGTAATCTGGAGGAAAAAATGACACACAGTACAAACTACTCTCCCTCTGCTGCTTTCAGCTACAAAATTTCATTACTTTTGCTGCTGTCCTGCTGATTTTCTGGCACAACATTCGGGACACTGGAACAGACTATTTTGCACAGCGTCTGCCATCATCAAGGGACTCTGCAGTCTGCAAACCTGCAGGCAGTTTATTGCCCATACTCCTCCCCTGGACAGCCCCTCCCTAAGCTTTATACAGAAAGCACTTGCAGCAAGCCTGCTTTGATGCTGTCTCTACAAACTGTGAGCACACAACAATCTCTAACCTCTGTCCCCAAACAGTGACACTTTGGATGCTTTTATTTTTGTACCAATTTGATTAAAAAAGAGATGCCCCAAAGTTTCAAAACAAACAAACAAACAAAATCTCCCCCTGCCCTAGGTTACTGCTGCCCTTCACCAAGCTTTCCTGTTGTCCTTTAAGGTGTCAGCAGATGTTGATGGCAAAATATTCTCCTGGAATCACACACAGCCCGTCCTCATAAATCGCTGGCAAGGATGCCCTTAAGTTTGCCTGAGAAGCATCTTGCCTCAAACAAATCCATATTTATAGGCTCCAGATATATTTTTCAGCTTTGGTTTATTTACTACAACCAAGGCCAATAAAACAAGAAAATGTAGTTCTATGTGTGTGCTGGATTCAATGAAGAGAGCAAAATTTGCATAACTTTGGAGCATTATCTTCCAAAGCAACAACTAATCTGCTGGTGATTATCTTTCTATTTGCTTATCACTGTCTGTATTGATGGGGAGATGAAACAGGACAGCGCTGTGTCAATGGAGGGGCAGCCACGCCGGAGTTCAAATAATATGAAGCTCAGGCAGGTAACCACGTTTGTTTTTAGTTAGCCTAAAAGTTATTCTATCTCATAAATACCTGGCTTTTCCCAAGCTGCTGGATCCCAGAATATTTTAAAGCCTAGGAAGAATCTCCAGGGCGTGGGTTCAGCTGCCAAGTGATCAACTTTCTATCTATTAAACATTTGAAACGAGCTCAAATCTGGCGAGCCGCCACTTCACAAGCCCACAGAATAACAAGCTCGTTGTGAGTCCTTTTAGCATGGATTAATTGGTGCACAGAGCCGGCAGTGTGAAGAGGGCAAAAAAACAACCGCCCAGCTCCCCCTCGGAAAAGGCAGAAGGCTCATCAAATTTCATTTGCTCCGGATACTGGGTGAGTAAAGACTTCCGTGCTATACGAGCAGCCACAAGCTGTCACTAAGCCTGGCTTCAGCTGTGCAGCACCCTGGTTCTCTGCTGCTATTTTAACGTTTCCTGCCATTCCAGCGGTTGTTCGGGAGAGGAAATAAATTAAAAAAGCATCTGGAAACATCGCAGCTATCATCACGGTAATTAAATGAAAGGAAAACAGCCCAAAGTGCATCTGTGAAGAAAGGAAACCAGAACCCCAAAGTTCTGCTAAGTTCTGGCCAAGCCCTGTGGCTCAGCGTTCTCCATCTTCTTTGCAAATTAATAAAGAACATTAATAGTGTCTTAGCATACTGCAGGGACACAGGAAGAAGGTTTATTTACATAATGTTAGGATGCTGTCACTAAGAGTTTTTTTAAATATTTGCATGGGGCTCTGGCTGTCATTAATCTGTTAAGAATATCGCTGGTGCCAAGTCAAACGCAGGAATTACCAGTTTTTCTGCAAATCACTAAACCCACCTCCTTTTCCCCACATCCTCCAAGATGCACCTGCTCCCTTTCAGCCTGGATGTTGGCCATGTGAGTACCACAGCTCAGGAGACTGCATCTATTCTGCCAGGCAGATCTGCACGGCACAGTCATGAGCAGAGGGTTGGGTCACACTTTTTGGGTGCACAAAAGCCCCTGGTGTGTTAGGACGAGCAGTGTACATTGTGCATGATCCCAAGAGCAGAGAGGAGAAAGAACTGTGATGAGAAACAGGAGGAACATTTTGACATCCCGAGATGCATTTTTCCTGACAGTTCACTGGGCAAAGGACAGTCAAAGGATTGTGTTGTCTAATGAATCAATACTTTTTGGAGAGAATTTCATTAGCTGTGACACCTCTTCCCGATACGGGGGTAACTGGAAGTCATTCAAGTCATCGGACCCCGTGACAGTATCTGCATACTGATGGAGTGCTAATTGTATTTGGGACATCAAAAGGTCATAAATCAAACTGGCATCGCCCTGGGAATACAATAACTCGATTCATACATGAAGGATTTTAAAATTTAAACTCATGATCAAATGGGGAACTACACTTATTAACATTTCTTCCACTGTGTTGCAGCCTCTCAGTCAAGTGGCTGAATTGTCCAAACGGGCTTAAAACTACAGTTAATCAATATAGAATGTGTTATTAAGCAGCCAGAAAACTGCCTGCTGGTTTGTGTCAGCCCATTCTTCTTCCAAAGACCAAATGATAGGAACAGTCCTTTTATTCCCACTAGGTGCCTGCAAAAACTCAGCACCAAACCTCAACTGATTTTACACCTCTGCCTGCCTTAACCTTTCTCTCTTGGTAGGAATTCAAAGCCTGGCTATACAGCATTCAGGACCAAAAGAGCTTGTGATGCTGGCAGGAGGGAGCTGCTGGTGGCCACCTTCCTATCCAGAAGGCATCACAGGTAACATAAGGCATTGCTCCAGACCCAGTGCACCAGCAGTGATTAACACAACATAAAATTTAATTTGTCCAGATGACAATTAAAAATTAAAAATAGTAAATGCAAAGAAAATAAAGGGGGAACAGTCAAATGCTAAACGGATCACAACATGCAGTTCAAAATCACGGGACAAATTAACAAGATCATGAAAGAACTGTCCAAGTTAGTTCCAAAGAACATGAATTTGGCAGTAATATATTCACAGTGGAGCCAACCTTAGCTCTAAGGGCAAAAAACGTACTGCCACTTCCGAGGGCTCCAGCGAACAGGGGGGAATAATCCCGTGTCCTTGTCATTTTGTGGTCAGACCATGACTTAGTGCTCTGCTCACTGACCAGGAGCGAGCTTCAGGCAAAGCCAGCCCCTCTCAGCAAGCTGCCGTGATGCCCAGGGGAGGAGCAGCACCTCTCCACGCAGGGTCACAGAATGATGCCCGTGGGCAAGACACTGATGGATTGCCCAGGGAGGAGGAGGAACTTCTGCCCTCTGAAGTTTTTTAAGACATCTCTTAGCACAATGACGAGGGCAAAGGCACAGGAGAGCCTATCTTGGAAAAGAGGAGCAGACCGGAGGAAACTCGGATCTCTAGCAAGGCAGATGCAGTCTTAAAATAAAGCAAAAATCTAGGCACAAGGCAGCTTTTTGAGTTTGCAAATTTCCACGCTCACGTGCTTTGGAAAGTCCCTCCTGCTGAAAAACACATCCTGATAATTGGCTTTCGCACAGCACCGGCTCTGCAGCTGCCTCCCTCCCTCCCCGTGGGGTGTTTGCACTGTCAGCAAGAGGCTCTCGCCCAGGAATATTTGTAACAGCGATCGGAGCAGGAGATACAAACCCACTGCGCTCCACACGCTCGGCTGCCCAATTCGGGCTGAATCAGCTGTCACACACAGTCTGGATCACAGAGGAGTGCCTTCCCTTGTCTCTTACAGCAATCTCCTTTTCACTGTGCTGAGCAGCAAATATGGCCCTAAATACAGCCCCATAAAGGTTCCTGGATCCTCGTTTCAGCTCACAAATCCAAAGGAAAATTCCCACACTCTAGTGACAGCTTGTGCAATTCACCCTCCTGCAGGTAGCTAAGGGGGAGTGAATTAACTCTCCTGGGCTCACACAGAACAGGGCTTTGCAAGCACAGCACGTCACAGCCAACCTGACCAAGAGCAGAGCACCAGAGCAGCCCTGCAGACCACCGGGCAGAGTAGGAGCTTCCAGGAGCTTCTGCCCTGGACCGGAGGGCAGGATACTTCCCTCCTCCCCTAACACATTCCTGGTCAGCAGGACAGTCTTCTAGCATTATTGCTGGAAGACAAGGGGGAGGGAGAAAGGAATTAACCTCTAGACAACCACATTTCTTCCCTCTTTTCTGCAAGGGAAGATTCACTCACGTAGACTTCGAATTCCAAGTAATTTTCAGTCATCTGAAAGATGCAGGAGATGAACTCCCTCCTGCTGACCCGAGACTGACTCAGAAGTAATCATGTTTAACAGAAGCACTGCAGTAGTGAACTTGCAGGCAGAGACTGTGACACCCACGAGACGAGCAAGCATGAGAGGGATGGTGTCTGCACTTTGTCAGCTCAGCCTCATTTTGCAAGCAAGGGGAGGACACAGAGCACCATGGAGCTGGGAAGAGGAGCTGTGTCAGAAAGGTGAATGCCCAGAGCTGCTGACCCTACTGAGTCTCTGAGCCTTTGGAAGCTCTTTATTTGCACACTCAGGGCATGGTGCAGCCATGACACAAGCAATAGAATGCATGGAAAGCCAACACTCCTGCCTCTGTCCAGAGAGGCACCTGGATGTCCATTAGGGACCTCAGCCCACAGTGCAGGTGACAGTGCACACATGCCATCAGGTGTGCCACAGCCAACAAGGTGTTTGCACTTCCTCAAGTTACATATTCACACCCAAAGATAGATTGGTAGATTCTGATCTATACATCTTGTATAGATTATATTAAAGGCTCTGATAAACATTTTCTCTCAGCTGCTTTATTCCAAAACTCATGTGATTTTTCTTCCCCCGGTTGTATTTTTAATTAAACCAAACTCACACAATCTAAATGACAACATAACTTCTTGATGCTGATCTATGCAACAACAAACCCACTCACAAGAATATTGTTTGGGTATTTCCAGGCTATCCCTCCATGCTTGAAACAGCCAAGGTAGTCAGTGGAGCATGAAATTATTGTATTAATGGGTTCTAAGCGTGCAGGTGTTAATTTGAAAACTGTGATCAGAGGGAGGGTGGAGAAACTGTAGGTGCATTTATTTAAATGGCTCGCTTCCAACTTCTGCCTCTGTTTTGAGAGCAGCATCCTGCTGGAGGACTCCTCCATACACCCCTCATACACTGCGTGTCAGCAAAAGTCAGAGTGGGTTTGCACGACCACCTCCTCCTGCCAGGATATACGGGATACACAGCACAAGAAGCACTGCTTCATTGTGGTCACTCTGATGCTGAGTCTTGCATTTATTACCTAAAACGCTGCCTACTTTTATTCCACTGCCTTATTCCTTCCATTATCCCCCAAGTCCCATAAGATCAAAGCATCATCCAACATCGATGAGCTAAAAGACTCAAGCTCACACGATGCCTTTGGCATCTGTAGACTGATAAGGTTAAAGAACAAATGGTTGGGTTTTTTTCGGGCAATCCACGGAGAGCTCTGCCGGGATGAGACACTGGCTTATGAGGCTCATTACGATCATACTGCAGCAGTGACCTTCACCACGCAGCAAAGGAAAGCAGGATTTAGTGTTCATGTCAACAGCATAATGAAACAACTCAGGGGAAGGCCAGCCTCAGCCACAACTTTTATCCCGCTAAAGAACTTGCAAATCCATGGCAGTGAGAGCGAGTTTGCAAACAAAAATAAAAGGAAGCCTTCAGCCTTTTCATCCCAGGCTCCAGTGTTATAGAAGGAGCCATAAATAAGGCTAGAAAACATTTTGCTGGATAAAAAGCCATTAGAGGAAGCAATTCTCAGCTTTTCAGCTGGAGTTTTCCCGGCAGTGGCCATTTGGATGAGATCAGCTCCCCAGAGATGGGTGGTGTGTGCCAGCCGGGCGCATCGGAAACCCAGCCCTGGCCAGTGCCTAAGGTGAGGTACCTGAAAAGGGCTGGCTTCACAGAACCAGAGGAGGAGTTCACCAACACCACCAGCTCCCAGAAAATTGCTTCATACCCTGGTTTGTTTCAGAGGTGGATTGAGTTACAACACCCTCTGTAACCTCTCATCACATCCCGAAAGCAACACGATCAAACTGTTGCACACAGTTCCTTCAGCATCATTAAAAGAGCCTGCATCCAGCACTGTGTGCCACGCAAACCATCTAAAAATGCAGCAGGCCTTTTAGTTCCCTCTCATTAAACCAAACACATTCACAATCCCTGGGAACATGCCGACAAGCCATCCGCAACCACTGATGAGGGACAGACCACAGCTTCAGATCTGCTCCACAGCTCAGCAACCCTCTGCTCCTGAGCCCTGATGCCTTTTCATCCTGCTAGTGAGTAAACACTGTGTGACAAACCAGAAGGTATTGGAGAGCCCTTCCCAGCCCTCCCATGCCACATGCGTGCAGCTGGCTCTGCTGTAGCGGCTGAAGTGTCAGATGATAATTTATTTTCCATATGATTTAGCCAGCTTGCAATTATAGATTTGATTGACTTACTGGAAATCCCAGAAGACCACCCGCACCAGAAGGAGAGTCACCCCCTTAGACTTCAAATTAGTAGCCAAATTAATCAATCCTTACATAGTGATTTCACTAATTTGATGAATTACCATCAACACTGCACTGTCGATTTACCCTGGCTTTGATACTTACCTGATAAGCAGACTGCTTTGCTGCTATTTTAACACTGTTGACAGTGCTGGGGGGACACCTCTTTCTCAGAAACGTGTTACAACATTTTGCAAAGACAGTGGTGCACGTTTGTATCGATAAACTGTAGGTGAGCTGAGAAGGAAGGCTTGAGAGAGGGATCTGGGCTCACCTCTTCTTATGCACTCCCTCACCCCAGGGGGCACCTTATCTGTTCTGCACCACTTGAGCAGACCAGGACCAGAGTTTTGGGTGATGGGAATGATGCTTGTGTCACCCTTCACCTCCCCCAGCCATCAGGTCTGCTGGATGACACAGGATGAGGACGGCCCAGGAACCGTCTGCAGAGGAAGGACAGTATTTGCTTCAGTTACTCAAATAAGTCCACTGATGACTGCATCACTCAGAGCTGAGCAGCAGAACAAGAAGAGAGAGAAGGTGACAGCTTTTGCTCTTCTGTCAGCTTATGAAGGAAAATAAGATGCGAGAAGATGGAAATTTGCATGATCATGTTGAAGGATGGGATGACCACATATCACCAGATTCAACTGGAACTGTGAGCAATATTTCCTTTCCCAGTCAATGCTGAATGCAAGAAAAAATGTTTCAAGAAACATATTAGTTTTCCTATACATCCTCTACTTCTGAGTTACTTCAGTCAATAAACACCAAATTCTAAGAAGAAACTCTCTAGAATACCTCTTTCAACTCAACTACAACTCAAAGCAAGTTGTGAATCAAAAATTAAGCCTAGCAATTAGCTGCAAAGGTAAGACAAGGGGACCTGGATTAGCAAGAGGTACCAAACAATCAGACCAAACCTCCCTTCAGGGAGACAACCAGCACATGCAAACGGAACAAGAAAATGAAACATTGATTATTTAAACCCTTGGTGCTGCTTGGCAATGCAAATCACAAATACAATCAGGAATTTAACAACCCCTTTTGATTTAAGACCAGTTCATTGGGGTGGATGATTAATGCCTGTTTACTTGCAGAGTGGCTGTATTGAGGAAACTCAAGCCGCAGCCCCTTCTCTTTACTGTGACTCCTAGGGATGTGCCAGGGGAGAGCAGCAGGGCCTGTAGCACATCAAGGCCAAGTCCCTGTGCCAGGTTCAGCAACAGGAAGAATCTTTAAACATCTGCCAGGTAATAGCAGCAAAGCTGCAACCCAACAATGACCCAAGCAGTACTTTTCAATTATACAGATGACACAGTCCAAATCTTAAGTAGGTTTAAACACTTGCCTTGGCTGTTCCTAGTTTTGCATAATGAGAATCTGCTACTGAAATGACAAATGGTTTATGGCAAAAAAACCTCCCAGCAACCCAAAACTGCTGTGTTTGAGCGACTGGTGACAACTGTGCAGCCAACAGGCTTCCCAGATGACAGAGAGATGTACAAAAAAGAAGCCTAATAGGCAAATCATTATCTTTATCATCTCATCTGGGGTCCTTTATAACTGATTCCTAGAAAAAGACCCACAGGTCTGTTTATACTCTTATCTCTACATAAAGGTGGACTTAAAACCTACCAGCACTGTTTCATAAAGCAATGCTGGCACATTTGTGAGGATGCCCACGCGCTCACAGGCTTGGCTTTGCTGTTTCTGCATGGTGAACTTTTCTGGGAAGAGAGAAAAAGCCATCCATGCCAGGAGTGGCTCAGGAGAAACAGCTTCTAAAACTGGGAAAGCTGATGGACGGGCTCCAGTCTTTCTTCACCTGGAAATATTGTTGCATCTCATATGTTTAAGATGCTCAACAAACCTGAATCCTGAACTGGTTTGAACTCAGGTCTCTGGGGATCAGTGGTTCCACAGGCTGGAATGGTTGGGATCACAGTGTGTGATCCTGCATCACACCGGTAATTCCCACATCCACAATTCACACAGGCACCATGCAGCTCCTTGCAAGGAAACACTGGTTTGACTCCTGTGTCCTCAAGCACCACCAAACAGGTTCTCATCTTTGCAGAAGGCTCTAAGTGCTGCTTTAGCAGACACGAAAATCCAGTTAACGTTCCCTTTCAGTTTGATTAACATGCTTTAATGCAATCCAATTAACAAAGTATTATGGTTCCTAACATCACAGCTTTTATATCCTTTTCTAACCAGGAAAAATCTATGACATATGATACAGCCATTAGAAAGGAGCAGATAGCTTTCGCTCAAAAGGCTCCCTATCGCCTGATCCAAAGCCAGATAGGGTCAGCAGAAAGACATTTGCTGACTCCAGCGGGTCACAGATCAGGCACTAGAGAGTGAAATCTATAAATGCCCTTTCACTGGGGAAGTCACATTACTGAGCTCCATGAATTATGGGGGGGGAGGTGACAAAATCCCAGCTAAGAGCTGCAGTATTTACAGCACTGTCTCAGCTATAAAAACCTTTCCTGGGAATCAGAGTGGAGACTGCAAAGGACTTTGTGAGAATTACGATCAGATGGATTAGCTAAGGCCAAAGCTGTACAGAAACATTAGACAAGGAGTATTTGAAAGCCAGCACAAAGTCTTTCCAGGATTAAGTCCTTCCACCGTTCTTCCTTTCAAAATAAGTAAAAGCAAGGTAAGATTAATTCCTTGTCAAGCCCATGAAGAACAGACTCCAGCACAGAAATAAACACAAATTGAATTTACTCTGGTGGCTTCAGATAGGTCACATCAAGCCAGAACTAATGCAGTATTGACCTGCTCTTACTCTAGACTACATAACAAAGCAGCAAACAGCATTGCAGGCGCTGCAAATTCATTTCATTTAATAACGTCTGGGCAGCAAAGTTAGCCTGGGATACAGGCTGCATTCAATAGGCACCTCCAGCAGCAGGAAGCAGGATGAATACTAAAAATTGGATGTTCAGGTGCCTCTGAGAGAAATGACTTGTCTGCACTGCTCACTGCAGCCCCACACCCACTGACCGGCCACACCGTTGCTCTTACTCTTCAGACCCGACTAGAAGCCAAAGGGGAAAGGCAGCCACCTGCAGGCACCTACTGTACATTCTGCAGCCACACAAAGCTGCCAAAATTTGAGTAGTGCAGCCACCAACAGAAACTCCCATCCCATGCAGAGCCAGGTTTTGCAGCGCTGTACTTGACCCCTGCTGTCCATTTCCTGCAGATGCTGTTGGGATTTCATCCTTCTCTGCAGCCCTTGATGGGAACCAGCTGCAGTTGCAAGAGCTGTGCTGGGAACCTCTCCTCTCTTACACCCCGGGAAGGCTGGAGGATTCAGGTCTGATGTTTTATTTATTGATTTTCAGGCAAGGCAAGGAACACGCAAAGATCCACAAGAACAAAGCATTAAGCAGTATCAAGTTGGCACCACAAGAAAGTTTTGAACAACCTCCCAACCTCCCTGACCTTGTACTGGAGATGACATTACACAGATCACACAAAAACATCTCAGAATAAAATATTTATCATATTCTCCAGTGATGCAAGCATGCAGCTGTTAATGGAAATGCCACATAAACTTCAGATGGAGCTCAGTGGACACACACCTTCTCTGCCCTTCCACCAAACCAGGGCACTGGCCTCTCCTCTCTGCAGTTAACTACCATCAGTCACATAGAAGAATGGAAACCCATGTGAAAAGCACAATGCACCAACAAACACAGCTATGGCGAGACCCACAACGTGCCCATGTCATTGCATACTTTAGATTGATGCTTATAAATTAATTTCTGCCAGCTATAACTCCATCAGGCAGTCCCTGAGGCTGCGGGTTGCCCCCGCCCGTTAATGAAATCTTAGGAAGCATCAAAGAGTCACTCCCACATCCTACTTGCAAACATGGTCGCTTTGGATGGGAGCTGCACGATACATCAAAGGGCAAAATAAATCATGCCTGCTTGTGCAAATAAGGGAGAAGTAAGACCAAGGGTGCATGCTGCTAAGAAGTTTCCATCAGCATGGTTTTGAGGGAAAACTGGGGTGTTGACAAAACAATTTATCACAAAGGATTCCTTTTCCTCAGGGAGCATCCACAGATGGGGAAGGTAAACATTTGAGACAAAATGATCAGAAAACTTTCAGCCACAAAGAGAAGCTAAACTGCCACATCTCACTAGGCACTGCTAGAGCTGCCTTTTCCCTGCATTTTCCTCTTTCCAGACAAATTGGTTTGGGCTGCATCTCTTGCAGCAGCCGAGCAAGAGGGGCTGTGCAGCACATGCTGGGAGAGCTCTTCTGGCCCTGCACACCCTCAGGACATGACGAGCAAATGGTGAGAGGGAGGATGTGAAATGAGGATGCCAAGCCTCTCTGCAATTCCTGTGTTGTATCTTCTCCTTGATAAAAGCTAAATTTCCAGCAGGAAACTCACAATAACTTCCTACCTGCCCCCGGCTATTGCTGTCCTGGGATGCCACAGGTGTTCATTTCTTCCCCTTCTTGAGTCAAGAACTCCCAGTTGCAAACTGGGAACACTCCAATAAGCAACTTCTCACTTCTTATTCAATCTGCAACCTCCTCCAGAAAGAGATCTGTTTGGGGACTCAACCTTGTATGAGAAAATAGCCCCATGAAAGGAGAGAAAAATTAAAAAGGAGCAAAGGAGCCCTTAGGATGTCTTCCCCTTTTCCTCCAATGAGTTATGGCCAACTCTTCTTCTCACATTAGCATGTATTACTTGTGTAACCTGATGGCAGAGGAAGGGTGGGAGAGACAGATGAGCATAAGAGAGACTGAAAACTATCAGCAATAAGTATCTCCAAGACCTCTCTTCCTTTTCACAAACAGTTTGATTTCTAAGTTGCCAGTGCCCCAAAATACCTGTTTTAGCCCACACAGTCAGAGCAAGACCTTGTTTCAGAGGAAATGGTGGCACAAATGCTCCAGAAGAGCATCCTCACAGCCTGATGAATTAACTAACTGCCTTGCTGAGTTGGTGGCTGATCAGCATTGCAAATAGGTGCTGCTTTGCACAGCCCAGGCTCCAGGAAGGGCTGAGGGACCCACTCACACAGCTTTACACTTCATGCCTTTAAGCAAGTATTATTTATAGCCTCACACTCAACCTGTAATAAATGCGAATCAGATTAAAAACCCGTTAATAGCTCATATTTATTAGCAGTGCATGGGAGATACTCATAAAAATAAGTAAATTATGTTGGTGCAAGCCTGCACATTCACTCCTTTAAATGAGATTTTGGGTTCATTGCATATTAAATCACTTGACTCCTGGATTACACAATATCATCGTGTTTCAAGCAAGTTCTCTAAAGATACTGTCCTGCTGTTTTAGCCAGCGTGCAGCAGGGCCAACATTTAAGAGTGCTCTCAACCCCATATTGACAGCCCCAAGGTTTCAGTGGCCTGTGCTTCAGGGCTCTCCTAGCAGCAGTGCTTCCTTTGTCTAGACATTGTAAATGTTTGCTACCACGTAGGACATATGTTCCATAAGTAAGCTATTTTTCTCCAGCGTTATTTATGCAGAAAAAGCTACAGCTTGGTACAGGAAAAGACCTTCAGAGGATCTTATGTTTCAGGATTGTCACCAAAAACTTAAAGGGACCTTCTCACTCAATCACTTTTCTATGCCGCTCACATGTCTCTTCTAACTCATCACTGCACAGACTCAACCACAGGCTCTGCAGACCTCTTTCTGACTTGGGCACAAACCTGCTGCCCCAGGGAGAGACATGCTCCTTCCTAAACACCAAAGAGAAAGAGGCCATGTGGCCCTAAAGCACAAAACTGTGCAGAAAATGAATGTGGTGAGACACGCCCTGACTGCTGCCCAACTTGAGGATCAGAAGAAACAGAATTTGTGTTTTTGTCAGGATTCAGCGACTTCCTGAGGAACAGCTATGTACTTCCAAAATTCCTAAATAAAGTCTATTGCAGCTCAGTACTCAGCAGACATTCAAAAATTGGAAAATTCCCAGAGTTAGGATCTTTGCCAGCCTATCCTTTGCTCCGTCTAACTGACCCAGCTCTACATCAAACTCAGGCTACCTGGCACAAAACAGTACTCACCCAAGAGCTACACTTAAATTCCTTCCATTTCAGTGCTCACAGAGATGGATTTCCCAGCTCCCATGGTTTCCAGCCTACGTGAGTGCAGATAAAGCCATCGTTTTGTATGGGGTCAGTCTGGCCCTTGGCACAGGCACCACCAGCTTCACACCCAATTTTCCAAAATCAAAACCAGATACGCCAAATGTCTCTTCCAAGGGTATATTTTACCTTCTGGAGCGTAGGAGTGGATGAACAGGTAAATGCAGAAAGTGAAGCAGGTCTCATCTCTTGGCAGGTCTCATTTCTCATCCCCAAGGTACCGCCAGTACCCCGGCTGAGCCCTCGCTTCATATGACAACAGCAGATACAAGGATCCATTGTTGAGAGACTGAAACACAGCCGTGACTACACACATTTACATACATCTCACTGCTTAGACAGAGCCTTGGGAAAAGACAAGACTATCGCAAGTGCTACGTTGCAAACACAACAAATATAATCTGGTTACAACCGACTGCAGAGCTTATGATACCGCTGGCTATGGGGAAAAAGAGAGAGAGGCACTCCGAGAATTAATGTTCTTCCAGTGTATAGAGAAACAAATGAGTTTCTGGTGCTGAACAATTAGTACTCCTGTTAATTATGCGTGCGGGTTAGAAATAACACCAAGCATTTGGGACTGCTTCCATTTCGATTGTTTTCTTTCTGCACTGGATAACAAAAATATATTCAGACAGCTAAATAAATCCTTCATAACACTGATGGGACTTCTTGTTCACAGCAAGCAGTTATGCAAATTGCTAATTATGAGGCAGAGATAATCATAATCTAGCACATTTATGCAACCACATGTACAACAGGGATAGCTAAAGCAATAGTTGCCTTATTGTCCTCACTGCATTTTTAAAAGTCATGCCAATGGCTGGCTCATTGCTCAGCATCACAGCCTGGTGCAGTGGGTGTTACAGCCCAGGAGCAGCCACATGCCCCTGGGATGCCACAAAATAGGTTTAATAGACTGGAAAATAACACAGTCACAGGAATAAAAAGTCCAGGCACCTCCGAGAGAAATAAATGGGAGAGTGGGTGTCAAAGCATCCCCACTGATTTTGAATTGTCCCTTGCTGCACCCCAAGCTCACACAGATGCTCAGCTGCTTCTTCACGGTGCCAGGCTTCAAATCCCAGGCTCTCAGGATACCAATGGGACAAGTCCCACCAGCTCCAAACCTGCCTGAAATCCTGACCTGTTGTGTTTGGGAAAGAAGCACAAAAGATGGTAGGTATCCCCAGAGCATCCACCTCCTGGGATGAACTCTCAGGTGCGAAAGGAAAAAGACTCAGAACTACCCAAAAAAGTGAACCCCCTACCACTAGTGAAGCAGGTACATGAGATCTGAGCTGCAGTGCTTATCCTGAACCGCATTTCATAAAACATATCAGCTTCAGGGATGTCCTTTCGCTTCACACTGAGGGAGACTGATTTAAAACACCTAACAGTCAGAAAAAAACCCAAAAAACGTGATTGAGAAGGAAGACTGCACACAGATACAAACCTGCCCAGCCTAGAGCAGTTCCTGCTCATTTGCTCTCAGTCAGCACACACTTGCCTCGCTATTTCTGTCTAGTTTCCCAGGCCAGTTATTCCAGCTCAATAAAACCAGCATTGCGTTACCATTTTCACTTAAGGCTTCAAATTCCAAATCTTACATCGTTTACTGCAAAAAAAAAAAAAAATAGAGGTAGGAGCGCAAAGTACTGCAATGCTGGGGAAAGTGCAGGGTGACATCCAAAAAAAATCCCGCAAGGGAACAGCCTGGAAGAGGGCCTGCTTCTGCCCTAATTAGCTATCGTTTTGGCAAACCCAAGGGAAATGCAGTGAAAACAACCCCGTGACTTCACATACCCAAAACATGGAGAGAAGCTCTGGATGGGCTCTGAACTGGAAATGATGGATGTTGCTCACTCGTGCTGTAATTAAATCTCCTTCCACAAAATAAGAACAGCGATCTGTGTCCTGTCGAAAAAACCTGCTGCATCATGGAAATGGAAAAGACCGGTCGGACGGACCGGGGGGGAATTGCCAAGTTGGGGGGTTTTTTTTGCCTGTTGGCAAGATATTAAACTCCAAGAAAGAAACAGTTTGCTCAGACCTGATTGCCTCTGCTGGGTGAGTGACCAGAGCACAGCAGCAGGAGAGGTGTCCTGCCCTGCATCACGGCTGGGGAGTCACCCTGTGCTGGAACTCAGAAAGCAGCCACCACACCTGGATGCTGCTGCTCAGCACAGTCCTCTGCTTGAAAGGGGCTGGAGGCAACCAGGTAAGAGAGTAAATTTGTGTAGGGCTGGATCCCTGTTCATACCCTGCCAGCCAACCTGGCACTGCACCTTACCCGGTGGTGCTCATGCATGTGCCAGACCCACTGTATCAGAGCTGGTCTGGGCACCTTGCCTCCTGGCACCCCTCTGGGGTCATCCCAGTGCCTTGCAGAGGGAGTACAGCAACAGCAGGGAAGAGCTGCACCTAAGCATGGATCCTCCCACTAACAGGAGCAGCTTTCTAGAAACAAATGCAGTGTAGGAGAGCAACTCAAGAACAGCAACCAGAAGCAACCCAGGATCAAGCCTTCAAAACCTGAGAAAAGCACTGAGAATCCTTGAGCTGCACAAACTCATCCATGCTTGGTTATTTGTATTTGACTTCAGCTCTCAGAGCATTTAGGTTCTTGTCTTCAAGCTGTCCTTAGGAGCGGAAGGATTAGAAACCTACTTTGCTCCTTGCAGAAGAATGATGCAAGTAAAATCTTAGTTCCTAGAGAGGAACCATCAAAAAACCCACACCAATTTCAAGAGGTGATCCTTAGGGCTGTAAGCATTTGGCAGGTTCCTGAATGTATTATGCTGTGTTTGACACTCACATGGCCCACCAAATTCAGTTTTACGCTGGCTGGTGAGTATTTTGCAATACTGATACCTAATCCTTGGGGACAGAACAGAATATACCATAGACTGTTCCATTCTAATTGCTGATCATTTCCTCTCCAAAATGTCATGTAAAAGCTAGGTTAGACCAAAGAGGCAAATCTACATACTTTCAATAACAATGAGCTTACCTGCAAGCAGGAATTTCCAGAGGAGTTGAGATGAAAAATGGAAAATGTCAAATATCCAGTAATTTCAAGTGTTTCCAATCATTGCAGGTGAAAGGCATTAGGAGAGAAACAAAAAGACACTGATTAGCATAACAATACAGTGTTTGCAACACATATTTTTAACACTCTAAATTGCATTCATAATTCCAGTAAGAACCAAGAGTTCTCATTCCAGTTTTCCTTTACAGGATTTGCTTATATTTGAGATTGGACTTATGCCATTTTTCAGAATACTCTTACAGCTCCATCTTACAGCCCTCACTAAGGCAAAGCTTCCACAACAGCGAGAGAATTGCAGAGGAGACAAGGAAAGCTTTGCAAAGCTTGGCCTGAAGGCATGAGTCCTCCAGCCAAGAAAATACAAAAAAACCCCCAAAAGATCCAGGAAAGGGAGAGCTGTAATTTATACCCTGTGGCAAGCAGAACTTCCAATTCAGAGTCTGCTCTGCTTTTACCAAGATTTCTATCTGCAGCTGGATGGTGCATTTCAAATTCATTCTTTTTCCTTGTGGAAATCAAAACAAAGCCATAAGAACTTCATTCCAGCACCAGTCTGTTTGTTGCCCATAAAACTTTACGTGATCAAGCCTCACATAACCGTAATAAAGGAACTCTGTAAAACATAGTTTTATAATACTTGAGCACACATTTAAACAGCTGAGGAGTTCCTCCAACCTGATGAAGCATACTGCTTTCCATCTACTCCTAAAGACTGCAAATTTCAGGTGGCTTTCATGGCTCCTTTGTGGCTTGAATTCTTCCCCAGCAGCTAGATGGAAAGTCACAGGGCAGTTACCTATCTGTATCTCAGAGAAGGAACAATTCTCATCTGAGCAGTAAAAGGGATCTACCTTTGCTGTGCATCCTTAGAAAAGGACAGGCTGGAGGTTGCTACATAGAAATCCTGCCTGGAATTTGTATTTCTTGCAGTTGTTGGGTTTGTTTGTTGTTGGGGTTTTTTTCCTCCTTCTCCTTCTTTAAAAGTTAAGGGAAATACATGAACTGACATCTCAAAGATAAAACAAGAAATATAGGATAAACAGATAGTTCCTTACAGCATTTCTAACTCATTACATTTGATTACACACTGGACAACCTGAACTCCTGCAATCATGTGAAATCAGTATCTGAACTGTCGTATAAAACACACAAATAATTTCTGCTCTCTGATTACTAGGAAAAGCTTGAAAACGTGATCCCCACAGGCCTGGTATAAGCAAATAAAGAAACCCCAGTTTGGCTGTGATCCTGCAAAGCTCTTAAGCGCATGCTTGGCTTTGCAAAATCAATGGGACCTTGTGAGCTTCTAGAGAACTCCAAGCTCACGAGAGATTTGTGGGATCAAATCAGGAAAAAAAATCTTAAGGTCTTAAGTCTCAACCTAATGGTATTTCAGCTTCTCTAAAGCCTATATTTCTATTTAAACACTGAGGACTGAGTTTAATATGTTTGCATAAAAATATTTACTCAGCAGTCTTTAGAAAGGGGAAAGGTCTTTGAAGACCTGCAGTGGGTGAGGGGATCTGACGAGCATCTATCGATCACCAGCACCCCAGTGTCCCCAGGTGGGATGGCAGCAGACCCAAAAACTTAAAAGACACTCCCAAATTCCCCATTTGACTCCATTACTGCACTCCATCCAGTACTTTCAACACAAACACTACTTCCATGCCTCTGTCACTTCAAGTCTGCAAGGCTTAAAATGGAAAAAAACCCCACAAAACTGATATTGCACTTCACCTCAAGCTGTTAAAACCTTGAGAAGTAAAAAAACAGGAACTGACTAAATTTGAAGCGTTTGGGGGAAAAAAATTAAAAATGTATAAGGATTTCACTCAAACATCTGCCAGGCACTGTGTGGCCCAGAGAGTCTTCAACCAACATATTTGCTCATATCAGCTAAGAAGACTAAGTGACTGGTAGCAAGAGCTCAGAATTAGCTTAACACAGTTTTTTGGTTTTTTTTTTTTTTTTTTTAATCAAATCATTCAGTCCTCAAAACCAACATGCTTCTGATGGGAATTCACTGGTTTAGTATCTCTCCAAGGGTCATTGCAAGCAGATACCAACAATGGGAAAATCAAAAAATCAATTCCACACTCAACAGCACCTTCTCTTTCTTCTACCACTCCTTGTTTTTAATGAGTCTGAACTAGAAAGTCAGGGGGAGGTGCCTGATGACAGGGAACAGTCCTGTTGGTCCCTGCAAGCACAGTGGGAGGGCAAAGGGAAAGGCAACATTCCTCTCCCACCCAAAGTGTCCATCCTGCTATCATGGCTCTTTTTCCAAAGAACCCAAGGAGATATCTCAGCAGATCACATTGAAGCTGACACCATACAAAAAAAACAATAAAATGGCGACTGCACAGAATTCAAGGAGAGGAAAAGGAAAGGAACAAAAAAATATTGTACTGTAAAACGAGCTGAAGTGCTTTCCAACCAGTACTGAAGTAGACTAAACCTCTGCTATCCCCTTGTTTTAAACCTGACTATTTGCAATCAAAAGCAGAGTAGAGACGATACTTGAAAGCCATTAACAACCTACATTTTGAATTATTCCTTTACAGTAGCTGTTAAACCATAAACACGCATTTTGCTAATGCTCGTTTCTCATGTTTTCCCCTAAATGTTGTTTTTACTGCTGGATTGCAAAGATAAACACCAGTGACTCCAATATTTCTTCCACTTTCTTTGAGAATGAAGGCACATTCCCCCAGCAATGTATTCACCAAGGCACCAATCACATTTTTTAAAGTAAGTGGATTTGATGATGAGAACTGCTGAACAAATCTTCTGCAAATGGTGTTTATTGCCTATGCGAATGTTAACCACGCCACACCAGCTGATATACTGGTCCTTAAAGCACTCAGCTCCCTGTATTTATAGGAACAGCTCTCCCGCTCCGGAGTGCGAATTAGCTGAGCAAAGCCTGGCCATTTCCATCCCTCCCACACCCTCCAGTGCCATCACAATTTGCATTGCAGACTTCATGCTCATCTGAGCGCACCTTCCCTGTAAAATACATTCCTGCCTGAAGCGCCGCAAAGATTAGAGTCTTATGTTCTGCTGTTGGTTTTCCTAAAGTGTTTCCTGCCTACCTTAGCGAGGGACCTTTCTAAGCAGAAGGGTTTAGATAATTTCTTTCTGATGACAGGTTACGTGATGAGTGATTTGTCCAAGTGCAGGATCCACATCCACACAAGGATTTTCCCCCCCAAAAGCAGAAATCACCTTGTAATTCCCATAGAGCACCTGGCTTGACTGTGAATCTGGCTCTGCTGTGAGCAAAGGGTTGAAAAAAGATGGCCAGAGACCCCTTCCAACTTCTCACATCCTCTGATTCCACTCTGACACAGGTGTATCTGCAGGCAGCCCACGCCAGCGTGCAGAACCCACAGCCCAGAAACGCAGATGTGCAATTCTCTGCCCAAGCACCGTGACAGCACCAGCCAAAGGCAGCTGCAGGGCGCTTCAATACCGCAAACGGTGCAATATTCCCAGTTTAGAGGCAGGTTCCTCTGACACAGACCAGTTATTTTGCCATCTCCGCAGCCCCTGTGCAATGCAACATCTCCCCAGAACGAACCCTGAGCTGAAACAGCTCTGGACTTGCCCACTGTCACTCACTTTGGGCACTGGGCTAAGCCCACATTCACTCTCCTCTGTTAACTCAGTTTCTCCAGAAGCATACTTCTAGAAACTTTGCATACCAAAAGGCAGGGAAAAAACATTAAAAGAAAATCTGAATATTAAGAATTTTTAAAAGTTATTCAATGAATACCATAGTCTAAACCAATTTCTGATAAGCCTGAATCCTTTCCAATTTGTCTGTTTTTCTTAGTCAAGAGCCCGCTTTTACAGAGATCTTGAGAAACTGGAAAAACTGCGTGCAGAGTAAAACAGAGCAAGTCAAGGACAAAGCTACAAACCTTACCATCCATTCGGAGTTTGCAAGATTCTCAGAGATATTTTTTTCCAGTCAAGCTGATTAATGCTATTTTAATGTGCAATATTTTGTGTTTAATAACCCCGGCCTTGCTTCTGAAAGGAGGAAAGGGTTTTACAGTTCAGCATTTTACAGTCAGTTTTGCAAAGGGCTACCACTAGATTGCATCCATAATTTTTTATGCTGCCACCTCCGACAGCAGATGGCAAACTGCCAAGGTGGAGTCTGACCGCCTGCCTGGAACAGCAGTGTTTTGGGGTAGAGGGGGACAAAATGTGGCTGCAAAAAGAAGAAATGCAAAACCAAAAGCAAAGCAATGTAATTTGGCCAGGGCTGCTAAAAATAGTTACCCAGGTATATATTTATTTTAGAAGTCTCCATCCCCTCAGAACTCCTCAAACAGGACAAAAAAAAAAAAAAAGGAAAACTATTTCACTCCTCCCTCAGTCATTGCCTGTCCCAGCCTGAGACTGTGTGCACTAATAAAAGCAGGATGGAAAGAACATTAAACATCTGATGAAAAGCATTCAGGGTCAGTGTTCTGCATTGCTGCTCTGAAGGAGAGGAAGGTGAGGAGGTGAGAGCTGTCCCAGGGGAGCCACTGCCCACCTGCCACTAGTGTTCCCAAGAGATGCTACTGACAGCAAAAACCCCACACCAGGGAGACAGGCAATTCCTGCTGCAGTTCCACATCACCTCCTGCAGACCTTGTCAGGTCTGCAACATCCAGACCCAAAGTCAGTCCCAAAACACAACCAGAAACCTGCTGTGCTAAAGATGATCAGCTTCAGTTAACAGCACTTTGCTTCTCCACGGAGCAAAAAGCCAGGGTTTTATTAGGATAAATTCCTTCCATAGGAAGGGCTTCACTTTTAATTACACCATTTTAAGGTTATAAATTGTTTTTTGGCCCTTATACGTAATTAAATATAGATGTTCTCTGAGCTTAATGTCAGTTTGAATTCCAGGCTGGATCAAGTAATTCGTTTGCATGTTCAATGAACAAACCATTTCTCCCACATTTCAAAGACCTGTGCTCATGCATCATGTATAAAGGTTGCCTTTCTCCAAGCTAAAAGGTCAAGTAAAACAGACCTGAAATTACACCTGGCCCTCTAAGGAGGAAGGAAGGGCCCCTAAAAACCAGAAATCAAACTTTTGATCTTTCTGCCTTGAAAACCTAATAGTTCCAAATTTTCCCATCCAGCTAATGCTCGAGTCACTGGTGTGATCCCAAATGCTTCCACACTGGCTTGTGTCAACATGAGCTGCAGACAGCAGGCTAAGGATGCACAGTTAGTGGGGCAACTGTGCAAGGATTTGGGATTATACTTTGTGGGGTCATCTAACTCGATGCTGATGGTGAGCCACAGTCCAGGAAAGACCATCAGACGAGATGTAAAAATGCACATAAAATAAACACCTGCATCTCCCAACCTCTCTGCACCAACACTGTTTGCTCAACTACAGCAGATTAAAACTGGTAGCTGGAGACTTATGAGAAATGGGCTGATGAGGACAATTCACAGTGGGGACTGTGGGCTCTCCTCACCTCAGAGTTCCCAGTGGAGCTCTGCGTGGGGTGGATGGCAGCAGGATGGCACATGAATGCCTGCATCCCAAATGTGCAGCCACCCCCCCTTGCTGAACCAGGACTAAAGCCCTCCTCAAAGTAACAAGGCTAAACCAACCTGGGCCAAAAACCTCCTTTTTGGAAGATGTTCTTCTCTGAAAGTGTTGCCCACAATTATTCGTTTATAAAATTTATTTAAGGTTGCTCCTCATAGACTTGACCAAGTTGCAATGACTCCTTCACACAAGCACCCACCACCAATGAGATGTGCATGGAAGAGGAAGGCTGTCAAGACACTGTCTGCCTTAAAATTTCAGAGGAAATTTTTCCTGCTCTGTAGGGAGCATCCTTCCTCCAGCCTGGGGTCATCTACAGAGGTAGCCTTACATGGAGCAGGCTGGGTTCTCCCTGTTACCCTGCCAAAAGGCATAAAAAAGGTTTCTCCCACGAGCAACAATGAGTTACTAACCCCAGGTTTTGCCCATCCACTGTGGATGCATCCTTTTCTAAAAAGCATTGTTTGATACCCTAAAAAAAGCAGACACCAAAAGACACCAAAATCACTGTGTTGCAGTAATTGCTAGTGATTTTGCTCAGCTTACAAGCACAAAGCTGTTACCCCTTTTATTTCAATACCTCTGCAAAAGTCAGCTGGCACAGGAAGATCTGGCCCATTTCTTGATTTACTTTGCATCACTGTTGGTAACAAATGTTTTACACGTCAAGTACTCCACTGAGATTTTTCAGGTAACTTGTTTGTACTCAGATGTTTCCTCCTCTGGGATTATGCTGCTCTCGCTAGAACTGTGAGGGAGGGCATTGAGATGAAATCCCAGCTTCACAATTTTGAGATTTCCACGGGACTGTTATTAAAAGTAGCAAAACTTTCTTCACCTAGGGAAGCAGAGGGGCTATTGTAAGCAGGCAGGTTCATTTCCAACCACTGCCCCCTGGGATCAGTGACACCAACTTTGACACCAACTCTGCACAAGCCATGTCTGAAAATAACTGAGATTTGCAGAAAACCCCCCCTTGTGCTTGACCTGTCGGCGCCTCGAGGCTGCAATGTTCCTGTCCTTACCTGCAGCTTCCCACACACAGCAGCACTGTGGGGAGGGAGCTATTCTTGCCCTTTTTATAACACAGGATTCATGACTCTTTCTCCCTCTGCCCATCACTCACCCTTCCTTGCCGTTTTATCACCTCTGCAAGCAGCTGCTGCAATAGGGGCTCTGCAAACACCACTCGTCCCAGGGCCCACCACATGCATTTGAGTTTTATCTGTTTCAAAGCACAAAGAAGAAATCCTGCAGAAAAATCGAGAGCAGCCTGGCAGCTCTAAGGCTGCATCGATATTTCTTCTCTCCTCTGTTTTGCTGCACTTTTCGTACTGATGGTTAAAGCACAGCCATGCAAGGATATCAGGTCCAGGTTATTCAGCCTCTGGCCTCTGGCTCTGGCTATGGATCCTCCACTAGATTAAAGAGCTCTTTAATAAAAGTGATTTTCTCTGCAGGAAAGTATTTCTACACTAACCACAGCTCCTTGGCTACCTTTGTGGCAATTTGAAAAGAAGCTCGAGGAGGTCTACATCCCACTGGGGCACCCTGCGTATCTTTTTTAAGGAGGTGGTCCCCATAGCACCATGATGGGGATGGTGGGACAACACAGTGGCCAGTGGGACAAAATGCCTCCACACTGTCCAGTGAGCCTGGGCTGCCAGCAGCTCCCACACCTTGCATTTTGCATCACCCTCGGCATGGGCATAGATGGCGGGGGAAAGACTGATGCTGGGGGGGAAGGGGGGACTCTCACCCTGGCCAAAAACAAACAGGGATTTGGTCAAGTGATTTTCTTCTTCTCACTGATCGTTTTCTATGCTAAAATAACCGCTGAAGGCAGTTGGCCTCTTCTCTTCTCTCTCCAGGCTCATGCCCAAGCTGCAAATGCCATCACTGGCTGCTGCCCATTGAGGTCCCCCACACACTGGTTGAAGACACATCTGCAGCACTACAGTTGGGTGTTCCCAACAGATGGGAAAGGAATAAAAAAATAGAATAAAATAAAAACAACAATAATTAAAAAATCAAATCTCCGGATAGGCTTCCTCGACCTATTTACTTTTACTTTTTTTTAAAGTGAGTATTTCCCGATCAGCTGCACAATAAATTATTTGCCACGACATTAATTATGCATTATTTACTTAATACATGGTAATTTATGTTGTCAGTGGCAATATTTCTCTGTGCTGAAGGTGCTGTATGCTGACTAGTTACCAAGGGAGATGCTACTATCCAGTCTGAACAAAATACTTCACAGTCATTTCAGACATCAGTAGTTTGATGCTAACTTTGAGGAGACAGGAAACAGCAGAAATGTCTAAAACATCCTGCTAAAATTTCTCTTCACTGAGACATTTCAGCACCTATTTCCTCATAAGAGCAATAGGATTTGGCACTACTTGATCATCTGGGGTTAAAAGGGGAAGGAGGATGGAGGAAGGTAAGTGACAATTGTACAGGAAACTCCGTATTTCGCTATCAATAGTTAATCTACTGTGTCACATTTCTTAGAGAACTAAATGAAATGCAGTAAGCACCGTGTAAAATTGGAGCTAGGGAGCAAAATGATTTTGTAGAGCAAATAACTGTCTCATACTGGCTGTTTTATGCCCTATTGAACAACCAGCATTTTATGAAAACAAAGTTTCATAAATATCGATAGAGATTTCCTTCGCATGCAGGAAGAACTCTGTGGATTTACAGGGGCTCAAACAAGAGCAGGAAGAGCAACCAAGGGCTGAGGAGCGGGACCCGGCCAGTGCTGTGGGTCTGGTGAGAGAGCAGCAAAAATTGTGGGGCTGGGAGTCTCCTTCTGGAGCAGCATCACTCCATGCTGTCACAGCTAGAGAGGCTCAGCAGCTGGAGCAGCCCAGGAGGCCTAAGGAAAAACCTGGCAGTCAGAGTCTTGAGCATCAGGGTCCGGGGAGACGAGGTGTTAAGAAGAAATTAGAAATTCTTTCTTGAGAGGGTGGTGAGGTCCTGGCACAGGTTGCCCAGAGAAGCTGTGGCTGCCCCATCCCTGAAGTGTTCAAGGCCAGGTTGGACGGGGCTTGGAGCAGCCTGGTCTGGTGGAAGATGTCCCTGCCCATGGCAGGGGAGATGGAACCAGTTAATCTGTAAGGGCCCTTCCAACCCAGGCCATTCCATGATTTTAAATCTTGCTACTGCTGGTTGGGGTCCCAGCACCTCCAACTGAGAGGGGCCAGAGTGCAGCACTCAGCACATGCAATGGTAAAAAAAGGGCAGCTTTGGGTGCTCTCCTGGTCAGTTCCTAGCAGGATGGAGGAAAACTGCAGGGAATGTACCTGAGAACTCTGAAAAGTAGGATTTTTTTCAGAAAGACTGCAGAGAAAATAAAAAACTGCAAAGTCCAAAGCACAGACAGGCTCACCAAGGCTTCTTGCCACGAGCCAGGGCTCATCCAGGAGGAGAAAACATGCTGAGATTCATACAGGAGTAAAATCCAAATGGAAACAGCCTGGCCATTAAACCACCTGGCGTTGCTGGTACACACAGCTGTTTGCATTATTAGAAGTCATTTTCATATACAAGTCCCAAGGCTTTACCCAGAGCTCTGAAGGCTGCCCCATCTCTTTAGACCTGCCTTTGTACAAGTCAGGATATCACCCATAGTGAGTAATCTTGGGCCTCAGCATCAGCTGGGAGACCTTTGCAAAGATGCAAAAAGGTATTACTTTCATCTCAACTAGAAACCTGTCACCTCCATGACTCAACCTCACCTCTGGCGTAGGAGTAAGTCTGACTTTACTTATAAAACCAGGATTTCTGCCAGATGCTATTGCAATTAGAAATACTATTTTTAACACCTCAAGTACAGCTAATTTATTTTTTGAAGATAAATCATGGTGAATCTAAATTAACTTCTATTAAATGAGTCAGGAACAAACACTTAATCCTGCAATCAAATATTTTCCTCTGTTGCCCTCTTGCAGTTCTCACCTTCAAAAACAACCAGCAGCATCAGCACAACACAAAGACACACACCAGCTTAGTTTATGGGATGTTCCAAGACACACAAAACAACTTTTTGTGTGGATTTCCCAAGGATAAACAAAGTTTAAGAAAAACAAAGAAACCATTATTGTGAACCACGTTGGAAACGCTTCAAAAATCCGGACTGAAGAATTACTGACCCCTCTGAAAGCCATTTCACTGTGGGAAAAACAGTCTGAACGTCACTGGGTCTGAGAAGAAGTGCTAACTCCCAAAGTATCAAGGCCCTGAAAGCAAAGCAATAAAATGTAGGTTTTATGAAGTTTCCTTGCAAGAAGGCTCCATCAGTTACAGCCCCCACGGGAAGAGGCAAGCGGCCAGCACCAAGGGCTGTGTTTTTGCCATAATGTGCTAATGTTGGCTATATTTTATACCTCTCTGGACAACACAGCAGCAGCCCAGTCCTCTGCTCTGCAGAACACAAGGCTGAGATTGAGCATATCATCATTTTCAAGCCTCCCTTAATCTCTCTGCTCAAGCTACATCACAAAACCCACCCTGTACCCCTCCCTCTACCCTCCTGTAGCTCTGCTGGGCTCCATCAGGAGGAGCTCTGCATTGCCCACTGGATGCAGTCAGCTGGCATGGCTGGTGTGAGAGAGGGTGGGTGAAGGATAAGGCTGCTGTCAGCAGCTGACTTTCCTGGGCTGACCCTCTGATAGCTTTTCTTATGTTTAAACGATGTGATAAAAATCAGCAATGAATTATGCAGCATCGCTTGATAAATCCTGCCCCAACAGTTCTTGAGAATCCCATTTTAAAGTTAAATTGGAGTTTGATTCTTTATCTCCAAGCTTTAATAAACTAAGCAAGCCATGTGCTGTCCTCTCCACTGAATTGTTCTCCGGCAGGCTGGGGTGCCCTGTCCCTCC
The DNA here is from genome assembly GCF_003984885.1 of Neopelma chrysocephalum. Classification (NCBI taxonomy): domain Eukaryota; kingdom Metazoa; phylum Chordata; class Aves; order Passeriformes; family Pipridae; genus Neopelma; species Neopelma chrysocephalum. The sequence continues at coordinate 3,211,628 of NW_020897734.1, forward strand.
CCATCCCCAAACATACGGGAAGCCTGGGAGCTCTCCCTGCAATGATCCTGACCTCCTGCACAAGAACAGCTCCTGCAAAACAAAGGTCTTGCCCTTCCCTGTGCTGCAAGCAGGTATTTTGCCAGTCGCATTTTTCCAGCTCTGCATCCACCAGCTCTCCCTGGGAAACACCCATCACTGGTGCTATCATACTGCACCCCTACAAGCCATCACCTGGAGAAGTGCAACCATTTTTCCTTGGCCTTTGCTTGGTTTCACCAACTTTTCCAAGATTTCTTTCAGTGCCTCTAAGCCAGTAAGTCTTGCATCTGATATTTATCTCAGCTTAGCAGAGTTTAACCTAGAGACCACCCTGGCCCTACTCCAACACTGCCCTTTCAGTCTGGGAGGGTGACAACTCCTATACTGATTCCAGGACAACTGCCCACTCTCTCCTGGTGGATTCATCAGCAAGAAAAATGGCTGTAGCCATTAATGGGACAAGTATTTTGATAGATGAACTATCACAACACCACTCACTGTAACATTTCATACTGCAGCCAACTCCTCTCCTGCCAAATGATGGAAGACCAAATTAGCAAAAGTGAGAGTTTCTGTTTGTTCATCTGTTTTCCCCACTCTGGGCAGCAATTTTAAAGATTCCAGCCACGAGTGCTTTAGCAGAGAAGCTTGAATGGGTACCTTTCTGAGATGTTAACTACAGTTCAGGTTTCCAGACCTCAGGGGCTTGCCCTGTGAGCACTTTTTGGAGATGCCACTGAAGATCCAGCGATTCAGGTAAGATGGTGGGACCAGGAGGTAAAGCAAACAATACCAATGCAACCATAATGCTGCCCTCTGTCTTTCTATGAATGCATACTGTAAGAGTACATGGGGCCTGAGAGACATCACACACCCACAGATGAGACAGTCTCATCCCCCAAAAGCTGGTCTTACTGAAGTTGAGCCCCACTACAGCTTCTGCTCTCACAGCACCGGGCACAGGGTGGACCAGCATCCCATCACACGTCCCGCTGTACACACTTTGGAAAGATTCAGAAAGTTCAGGGGCGATGTGCACACCCAGAGCAGCATCCAACACTGAGATGGGGTGAAGGGGCTAAAGTGTAAGATACCCATGATCCCAATATCCAGGAATGTAGCACTGGAGATGCAAGCTCAAATATTATCTTTTGAAAGCAGAGCAGAACACCTCTGCAGGATCATTTTCCATTCAAGAGTCTGGAAGAAAGGACATTGAATAGCACGAATCCAAATGTCCAGAATGGGAACACCCGCCCCAGCCTGACTGCAGAGCTACAGCCTTAATGGAGCCACTACAGAGGGAAAACAGCAACAAGCACATCTAACAAAAGCTTTTATAAAGGACTAAAAGGCTGCGTGCTGTGACTGCGTCAGCCCGCGCCACTCCAGGTCCTGACTTCCTGTGCCTTGCCCGTGACGTAACCAAAATGGACAATTTAATTAATTAAATTAAAATGCATTAAGCAATCCAGCAGGAAGGCAGAGCTGCCTATTTCAGTTCTTCAGAAGTACCAATTATTACAGCAGGGGGAAAGAAAACAGCCATCATCACAGCCTTGGTGCCATTAAAAATAAAATCCAGGGGGAAAATAAGCGTAAGCAATAGCAAAGCACAATGTGCAATGGTGGCCCAGTAAAAACAGAGAACAAGAACAGTCACTGCAGAGAAAAACAGGAAGGGAGAAGAGCGAAGCAGGCAAGCTGCTTGCTCCCTGCATCATTCCAGGGCAGTCCCGAATGAGCAGTGGTGAGTGGCTTCCTATACCCACCCACAGACTGTGCCAGACAGCCAAGTCACAAACCCCCCCAAATGAGCCAGTCTCTCCATAATTTGAAGCCAAATTGCTTTGGTGTAGCCATGAACAGAATCTGGCCTGGGGAAAGGATCAATTTCCTTGTTAAGAAAATCCATCTCTATGCCAACAGCATTTTTACAGAGGAGGATATCCCTGGAGATGCCAGGGGACAAAAGCACCTGCAACCCAGTTGGAACACCCAAGCACCACCACCACCAAGCCTGTCTGGCCTGGTGACAGACATGAAAATAACACACATCCTTGTCAACTGATGCTGCATGTAGGAGGAAATTCGCTGTCCTTGAAGGAAACAGCCTTCAAATTGCAGCCAATGTCTTGTACAAGCTATTTGTTCCTGTATCTATGGCAGCAGCCTTTGGTGCCTCCACAGGCATGGGGACAGACCAGCAGCCCCAGAGCCAGCCCAAGAGAAGCCTGGAAGATTGTCTCAAAACGAGAAAGTCTCTTCCTGAGCAAGTTAGTGCAATTCCTTTGAGCTCTCAACAAACAAAACAAACAAAATAAACAATAAAATAATGCCCTGTAAGGATGTTTTGTTGGAAGCTGGACCTTGGATTTGTCCACGGCATGGTGTGCAATCAGGCTACATGTTGGTCCCTTCCTTGCCCAAACCTGCTTGACCCAAAGCACAGGACCAAGTGATGCCACCAACCAACTCATGGTTTGAACCAATAGCCAGAGAGAGGTTGCTGCATCCAGGTGGAAGTAAGGCCTGATTCTGCAATGATGCTGAACTACAGCCACCCTCATCCGAAAGCAGGAAGAAGCATGGGGAGACAGCAAAAGAGATTTCCCATGGAGAGCATCTTCCAGCAGGTCCCTCTCTGCAGCAGTCTTCCAAAGACAATGCCATGCTATGCCCTCATACCAAACCTCCCCAGTTTCAGCAGAGCCATGGTAAGGCAAAAGGCTATTTTATTAAACTCAGAACTTCCCTGCCGTGTCCACAGTCCTTGACACGCAGCATCTGTTATTAGAACATTTATCTTCTGGTATGAGATGTGTCATACATACACCCCCAAGAGCCATAGGCAAGAGATGTGGGCATGGAGTTGGAATAGCTTGCTAATATTTTACTTTTACAAATAAAACCAGAGAAAGGATTGCAGGCACGGGACGCCAAGCAGATAGCTGAAAGGACTGATTTGGATTGACAGCTACAGGCTCCTGCAGCCTCAGGAGAGAGGTTAAGACAGGAAAATGTTCCCACAAAATATCAGTTTACCATAACCACCTCCACCAGTCTTCCTCCACCTTTTCACAAGAATAACAATAAATGGTTTCTCCATCATTTTGCTGTTTCGCATCCTGCACAGAGCAAGCACCACTGCCAAGATCAGAAAGTTCCTGCAACAGATTGCAAGCCTGATTCCTCTGCCATGTCCTGCAGACTTCTGAGGGAACCTGCAGAGCCATTATCAGTGCCGGCTCCCATCAATGAGTCTTTCATCTGCTAAAGCCTCGTATTGACACTCGCTTATTTATAGCAACTGCACTGCACCATTCATTTAAACACATCAGCATTTGTGAATAAACGATAAAGTGGACTTTGAAGCATTGGCCTCAGAACATACCAGCCAGAAACAGGAAACAAAGCTCTCTAAAGGTGAAGCTGCAATCAGTCATTGTCCCTCAGCTCTCTGCAACCTGACCTGTACCTGCAGAGGATGCACCTCCGTTCCCCAAGCCTCTCTCTTTCCAGCCAATCTGAACAGCACTAAAAGGCTACAAGGACTCCAGTATTTCTTGGCTTCACTCAGCTCACCTTTAAATTAACTGCTTTTAATTATTTCCTTTGATTTAGTACATTCCAGGTACAAAACACCTGCCACAGATTTTTGCCATCGTGTTCTGTGTCGGCTGTCAACACTGTCATCATCATCATAATTCTATTTAATCATCACCTCTCACTGAGACTTCTAGCAGAAAAACAAACAGAACTGTTCATAACTCAACTGCAAAGAGTAAACCAGCTGAAGGGAGAGAAGGAAAAGGGCCTCTAATCCCCTCCAGCTGCAGCAAACATTGTAAGTTACAAGGGTAAGCCAAAAACATTGAGAAAATCCAGGGACAATATGAAAGATTTAGCAACCATGGTGTGAAATGCCTGTGCTTTTCACTTCAGATCATGCACTGGTGAGGCTAATTTTTAACTAAGCAAAATGAACTGAAACTCCAAGCCTGGATCTCCAAGTGGCAGAAGGGCAAGATCGATGCCAAAGCAACTGGGATGCAGATAGGAGCATCCAAGAGCGTGGCCTTTTCAAACCCCTCTGGAAACTCAGGACTGAAGCAGGCCAGGTCAGGGCCCATTGCATGTTGGCCTGAAGAAGCTGAACCAGGGTTAATTTGGATTTAAATGAGTGTAAAGGAGAAGAAAATCAAGTCTGCGGGATTCAGCATTGATATTTGTGTGGCTTTATGACACAAGTCACAATATTGTATATTCTTATAGTTTCAGCTTTTGGCATCTGGGTTTCCAGCCATAAAACATTTGGGTCTTTGTCACTCTGGTAATGAACAGTAAAAAAAAAAACAACCAAAAATTCAATATGATCCAAAAAGCTCAACACAAAAGAAGTTGCTGCTCCCTCATTCTTGTGATTTTAATGTTCATTCAAATATATTTCACGGGGAGAAGCTGCTGCTGCTGCTGCTGCGTGTGAGCTCAGGTCATGGTTGCTGCTACATGGAGCATCATACACACATTATTAGTCATGCAAATCGTGATCCAATTTGAGCTTAAATCCTCATAGAACTCAAAACTCTGAGAATAGTCCAAGAGCTCAATTAAATAAGAAGCTGAATTTCAACTTGCCTGAGCCCATTAACAGCTGATCATCAGGCATCTCCAACATGCTCCTGCAGTCCCAACGCTGGGTAGATCTTAACTCACAGAAGTCCAGTGGGAACACCTCTCACAGCTGTCTACACTGCAGTAAACACTCCAGCATCCAGATGTGCATGAGCAGATATTTATGACCTGGTATTATCAGGTACAGTTTATTTTAGCCATGTTTTTCCAGATAACTTCCGGATCACAACCAAAGGGAAGCATATTCTGCAGCAAAGGTACCACTAATTTTCTTAAACCTTTATCTTATTATTTTGCTTCTGAAAAAAATTCAGAAGCACAAGTGGGCAAAAAAGCAGCAGCACCGTGCCTTAACTGTGTCTAGAGCCCACATGGGCCAGGGAAGGGCTTCCTTCCCCCATCTCTCCTCCCCCCTTTAAAACCTTCTTTTCTGTCACTGGTATCTGGATGCCTGGTCTGGGCAGGATGCTCTTCTTGACAGCAGGATCCTGAAGCCTTTTTCAAAAACAGCAAAATCCTGCATTTAGTTGGCCAGTGAGAAGCAGGAAAATGTAATTTTTTTTCCTGCAGCACCACAATATGCTTTAAAATGCTATGCTTTAAAAAGAAGAAAGGCTTCATTGGAAGCAGCATGTTACCTAGAGCATCATTTTCAGCACAGAGACAGCAGGAGAACACTCTCTTTCCGTGGGAAGAGCTTGCTACAGGAGTAGGGTATGTTTGAGATAACCTGCTTTACTCTGCACTGAGAAGAGCAGCACTCTGGCAGCCAGCATGAGGGGCAGCAATATGATGCAGCAGCTCTGATGGTCTTACCAGGCACAGAAAAATACACATCTCCCCTTTCAGCTCTTTTGAACCCTCTCTCCCTCAAGTGAATTGACAGCCTGCGGGAAAAAGACCTAGTTTGCTCAACAGTAAGTGCACAGTTTTGTGCTAATGCACAATTCTGGGTCCACAGGAGCACCACACTCCTGTGGCCAGGCACAGCAGGGAACGGCTGCTGAAATCAATATTGCTTATCAATGAAGGGGAAAACACATCCAAGTCTTTGAAGACTTCTAAGCTCATTGTAATGAAGCTTCCTGCTCTAATCTAGCCTGTGCACACAACACAAACAGCCAGACTTATGTTTGCAATTCCTGCATTTTAAATAATTCACAAAGGAATCAAGAGAGCTTATCACGGTGCACCGGGAATCGCAGCGGATGCGGTTTCACTGCAGTGCTCCTCCCTTGGACACCTGTTGCTCCTGGTTCTGCAGGACAACCCTACCCCTTGGCTCCACAAACATCCCAGGAACAGCCCAGGACAAAGGACCACCTCAACCTTCTGCTCCAGATGCCCTCTGCAGACTTCTCCCACTGCTGGGGGAAAGGAAACAGTGAGATTTTACACAGCAGGCTCCTCTAGCAAAAGAGCCGTGCTGGGGAAAAAAGGTGAAACCTTCAACAGTCAGAAGAGAACCAAAAGCAGACCTTGGTGCACAAAGTCAGTCCTTGCCAGGTTTTGTATCCCCGTGGGAGCACAAGGCCTGTGGAGAGCTACTCAGCAATGGGGGCTGCAGACCCTGAGCAGTGGGCTGTGCTGCAGGACCTCTGTGCTGAGCAGGGCACAGCCACCCCCAGCACTGCTCCCTGCCTCCCACCAGCCATCACTGCTGCAACAGAGCCCTCATCACTGCCGGCAGCCCTGCTCCATCCTCAGCCCAGGGCAAGCAGGGGTGTCCAAGGAGAGGACATGCCTTGGAATAACAGAAAGCACACAACATTGGTGGAGGGGTACACGTGTGGGTACACGTGCAGGAATGGGAAGGAAGGCCAGGGAACTGCCCCAAGGGAGACACAGCCTGACACCACAGTGAGAATGCATCTTCAGTGCAATGTTTTCCCTGTTCTCTTACGCTTCAGCGTTTCCACTCAACCATATCCAGCCAAGCTGTTGTTACTGGCCACAGCACTGCTGCCCCCAGGGCTGAATTAGTTCTTCTGCAGCCAGCTCTGCTCTTGCCTTAAGGGTTGCCAGGGAGGGGGTGGAGGAAGGCTCCTTCCAGCAGCCACCCCCCCGGCATGGACGTGCAATACTTGTATAATTCACTTTGAAGCTCCCAGCCTCCGGGCACGAAGCAACCAACGTACAGTTGGATCTTGCTCCGTAAACTCCCAGTCAACAGACAGCATTTCTCAGCACTGGCATCTTCCCTGATGGGTTTGTCAACTGCTTTGCCCTCCTCAAAGAATGGCTTTCTTAGAGGTAAGGAGGCAGCAACCCTTTCCCTGGGTCAGATGCTGGTGGTCCAGCATCCCTCCCATCGAGGCAGGGGCTGCTGGAATTGTCAGGATGCCTGGCATAGATCTGCTGGAGCTTCATCTCTTACACCTCTCTGTTTTGCTTTCCCATGACACACACTTATAGCCAGCAGCTATTTTTCTTCTTCCAGTTTTACTTTTAAAAACAGGAAAAAGTCGGCTTGCTTTCCTGATAAAAATCAGGGAGTCTGAGAAGCAACTTTGTCTAAAGGAACTGTTTGTAAAATGTTGAAGAACTGAGGGAGATTGTTCTCACCAGAGTTCATCTAGATTGGAAGCAACTCTCTGGTTCTTTTCTCCCCAGAAACTCCTCAAGTGAATATGCTCATCAGCCACGCGGTAGGAGCCCCATCAAAAATACCTCTGCAGGGACCCACCTAAACACAACCTCTCCCCTGGGCCCCCCAGAGCTCCCAGTCCTCAGCTCGCCTGGAAAGCAGAATGCAGTCAAGAGGCTGCTCAGCACTGGGCTACACCCCAGAACCCCAGAAGGACCAGAGACAATTAATTTCTCCCCGAATTGCTTGTGCAGCTGCCTCCAACTTATTGACAGCCCCGTGTTCCTAATGCTGCTCAAGCATTTCTGACCATGGAGGGGACCATGACAGGACTCCTGGAGCAGACCTGAGCAGGGGAGTGGGACAGGCCAGCATTCTGTGCAGGAGGCAGAGCCTCCCCCTGCCAAGCCTTTGATGAAGGGGCGAGCAAACCCCCAGAGAAAGTTGCTGACACTCTACAGCCCATTTGTGTAAATCTAGCACATTTTGCCCTCCCCTGAGAGCCACAGTACTTCTTGGCCCCAGCCTTTTAATCTGATGCTCACATTTAAGTGTTCTGCTAATTAAACAATCCATTGCAAAGCTGCTGTTGCAACGCCTCCCTCCCTCTCCCCTCGCCGGAGCAGGGCAGCAGCCTCACTGGAATGATACCAGCAGCCTGCTGGTGCTAATAGCTTTGGGAATAAGATGGCATTGGCCCTAGAGAGCACCAAACCCCCACAGCTTGGGGATTATGTTACACTTCAACTTGTCATCCATCAAAACCCAGAAACCAATCTCACCCAGTGGAAGAAAAATCAATAGCTTTCTCTTTCAGCACCAGGGGATGTATTTTTGTCTCCTCTCCCAGGGTCTTAATCAAGGGACATGATCCCAGATAACGTATCTGTGATGGTTTTGCAGCAGCTGAGGACATCTGGCACATCACAGTGGGGTTTAGCCATGGGCCACTTCTCTGGGACAAATTTCATTCCTGCTAGGGGAGGTTCAACCAAAGCATTAGATGAAGCAACACAGGCCAAGCCATGCAGGGCACTGGCAGAAGGACAATACCACATACTCCAGGAGCTGAGACAGAGACAGCACCAGTGACAATTTGTGTTCTAACTGAATGGCAGCCCAGCAGCATCCCTGTGCCAGCAGGTCACTTCACCTTGCACTATCTTTGAGATGAGGTGCAGGAGCTCTACAGTACCCGGGAGTGTCGGGGAGTTGGAGATGCTGAGTACTCCTTGGCAGGAAGAAAGCACTGTAACCTATCACTGAATACCCTGACGGGGCTAATTGCTACATTAGACATCTGAACAAACAACACTAATCACCACATTAAACAACTACAATTAATGCTGTGCTGACAAGCACAGTGCCACGCTGCACACAACGCCTTCGCCTCCAGTGCCCTGCACAACCACCCCCGCAGTGGGTCAGCTGCAGGGTCTGAACTGGTCCCAACAGCCCCAGACGTTCTTCCTCACCAAACCCATGGTGGAATCATTTCCCCTGAATGCCCACGAACAGAGCAGCAGCACACAGCACCAGTGACTTGCTCTCCTCCTTTTGGCATGTCCTTCGCAGATTGCACCTGCAAAGTGGGCAGAGATGTGTTGCTGAGTAGCATTTTACTCTTAAAACCTTTTGCATTTTACTCCCTTCTTTCCGGAGCAGACGGGGAATACTCTTTGAAAGGGAAAGGTGTTTTAGCACTTTAGTATCTTCTGAGCTCCTGGGGGAAGTGCAGTGACAGGGGACAGACAAGGACACGACAGCGCTTTCAGTCCTGACACCGCACACAGAGCTTAATCCTGTTCCCACGCCATGCAGTGCCAAAGGCAGCTCACCAACAGCCCCATAACTCTGCTGGGACAGCATGAGCGAGCCTCCCATCAACCAGGAGACACCAGGGACAGCTGGACTGTTTTTAGAGCCTCTGGCCTGGCAATGAATTAAATTTCATTTATTTACGAAAACAGCATTTTTACAGTGAGCCTGGGTTATAAGCATAAATAAAACATTTTATGTCACACTGAATTTTCACAAAAGGAATCAATAGAGTTTTGATTTAGTAATAACGAGAAGACAGCCCTGTTTATTACCTGTCAGAAGAACAACAAAAAGCACCAAAGGATCTCACTCATTCTCGGCACTTCCAAGCTTCCATTTTGCACTGGCAGTGCCCCCAGCACAGGGAGCAGCCTGCAGCACCCCACAAGGCTTGAAGAACATCCCAAATCAGGCAAGAAGACACACAGCTCACTCTAACACTTTCCCCCCTTTAACCTTTCCCCAAGGACTTGCTGGTTTGAGATCTCTGGCCCTTTTCCATGAGGGTTTCCATGTGCTCAGACTGAGGGGGTTTGCATTAAAAGCAGCACCTACAACTGAAGCATCTTTGCTCTGCACACAGGACCTGCAGCCAGGGATGGAGAGGGATGACCCAGTGACCCCTTTGCCCCAAGGTGCCCAAATCCTACAGACTGGGCATGCTGCCCTCACACCTGCACCTCCCTACCACTCTCCACAGCATCTCCAAAACCCCACATCCAGGCCTGAAGATGATGCTGCCAACTAGGAGGGACATAGGACAGCAAGACCACTGAGCTGCTAACTTCTGGTTTCTTTTTCCCTCAAAAATCCATCCTGAGTTGACCAATGCTGAACCCAATGAAGAAACAAGGCAGCAGCCCACCAGGAACAGATTCTAGGGTCCACGGGGTGCTGTTAGGACAAGGGGTCACTGACCCCTCTGCCACTAAGCACCTGTGTCCACTCTTGCGCTGCTGTTGCTGGATGGAGGCAGGAATGTGGAAAAAGACAAAGGATCACTGTGCTAGAGGAGGTTTCACTGCTAATTGGACTGGAAGAACAGCTCTGCCTTGCTGCGGCCCTGGCAGACGTCACCCAGTGTGATCCGGGCACAGGGGAGCGCAGGTCGAGGCAGGAACCGTCTCATTAACACAGACCCACTCCAAGCCTTGCCACATCCTCCTCCCCAGCTTGCAGCTCTCAGTTCCCACTGGATCCTTGTCACTGGGACTGGAAAACACAGAAGTATGAACTTGTTTGATAACGTGCTCATCCGTAAGTTTCCAGGTGAGGAAGATGAGGGTGCCGAGCTCAGAATGGCACCAAGCCCTTGCTTGGGCTTTTTCCCTCTGCACCCGAGGGAGCAGGAGCCTGTGAGAGAGTAAAACTGCCTGTCCTCTCCACAACATCCAGAGTGATTTGAGAATCAAGTCTGCTCACGTAGTCATCATCAGGTACACGGGACTTCCAGTTAATTAGTTTCTAATGTTATTAATCACCTGTCTTGCAAGCATTTTACATCAGACATGCAATGTTTAATTTCATACATAAGAACCTAGAGCACTCAACTTCCAGTATTAATCGGGAGGACTGTTTTTAATGCCGGTCTCATTTTCACAGCACAGTACTAGTGCTTACATGAGGAAAGCTCTGCTACATCCCATCATCTGGCACTCAGTTATCATCAAGAAGCACAAGAACCACATGCTGTTGCTTAATTAAGTCCCTGTAGCACAGGGGGGGGTTGCTGTGTTTTTCGTTAAGAAAAAGACCCCCTGGGTGCTCGGCACCGCTCCTGTGGTGCCCTGAGCCCCACTGCAGAGCACAGCCCTGGGGACTCACCAGGCAGCTTTTGTCTTTTCCTCAGATGTTTGGATCGGGGTTTGCTCTCGCTTCCTGCCCCTGAATGGGCTTGCTTTACCGTTTATTTTGGGAGGCTGAATATTGCACTTGGAGCACGTTTCACAGAATGCTTACAACCCCACTTTGTCACGGAGTTGCCTGCTGCTTCCTTCATCCTCTGCTCACCTCGAGCCAGAGTGGAGGCAGGAAAGAAAGGGTGGGTGTGGGAAAACCATAGTTTACCACTGTCTGTAAAATAAAAGGAGGCATCTCTCCACGGGTCCATTTGCACAGATAAAATGCCCAGCCTCATTTGCACATACTGATAATGACCACAGCCATCGATGCTCTGAGCCACAGGCACTGAGCTCAGCCTGATGAAGGAGGAGCTGTGTTCCTTGCAGACAGCAGTCCCATGGACCAAAGGAGCCATCACCAAACCCACACTGAGAGCTGGTACAGCTGAGGGTGGACCAGCAACAGCCAAGGGTGTCCCAGTCCTTGCCACACAGCACCCGCATGTCCCCAGAGAGAAAGCACCCAGTGGTTCCCCTGTGCTCGATGCTAACTTTGGGCCAGCTGGGTGTTCTCTTGGCTAACTTGCTTGGAAAACCCCCACGATACTTCAGCCAAGGGCTCTCAGCTGCTTAAAACAGCTCTACAACTGGGTGAAGTGGGAGAGAGTATTGGCACAACTCTGATGATGAGGCGCTGTAGAAACTCTGTTTCTATGGCAACACTGTATTACAAAGCTATTTGGATATTCATTAGGGTTTTCTAATTCTTCTAAACCTGCTTAGTCCATAATTCCCATTTATTCCAAGATCCTCTGTGTGATCTGCATGACCCTCTGTGAACTGCACAGTGGACCCTTGTTTTGAAAGGCTCTGCTCACCTGCCCCAGCAGGGAGGAGACCTTCACACCAGGTGTGCCAGGGCCATGATGAATTCAGACAGAAGTGCAAGATCCTGCTCTGTATCTTGGCTAAGAGAGTCAAGAAAGCAGCAGCCTTTTGCCACGCTCTGTGAAACTCCCATTATGGCACGTGGAACAATTTAAGCCTTAAAATAGACTGAGAACAAAAGGCTAAGATCATTAACAAAAAAAAACGAACCACCCAAAAACCCAAAACCAACAAAAACCCCAGAGAGTAAAAAGGTTCACAAGCATAAATCAAGAGAACAGAAGAAAAAGACTCATTGAATCAAAAGCACTGCATTTAGACAACTACCAATGACAGGGCACAGCCACCTGCGAGAACATGGGCCCTGTGAAGCAACAGGGCAAGTGCAGCACTGCTTGTGCAAGGAAAGTCTTTGTTTCAAGAAAAATGTGTGCACCATCACCAAAGTACTGCCCCTTGCACCATGTCACCCCAAGAGGCACAACCTCCTGAACATGGAGTTCCTTATGAACCCCCTTCCCCATCACAGCCGGGAAAGGAGAAGGGGCTGCACACACTGAATTCACCAAAAGAGCAACTAAAACTGAAGACCCCACACTCCAGAGCACAGATTTCCTATTCCAACCCTTCTTCTACCACCTTCCTCCTTGCAAAGAGACCAAACTGAAAGAGCAGCCTCGGGGTACATTCACAGGCATTCAGCTCAGTCCTCAGCACCTCAACCAATGGCAGCAATGAGGTCAGCTAGGAGCAACTACAGCCCTGAAATTGCAACCTACTTTCATAAAATAGTAAAGGAAAAAAAGAATATCCTTTCCTCACACCCCCCAGCATGTAAGGTTATGGTGAAACTCAACACTGCAGGGAAAAGGAAGGCAAGGATGTCCACAGGTATGAGAGGAGGATCTGCCAGCTGTGGGCATCACCAGAATCTCTGGGCTTGCCACAAAATCCAATATTCTTTGGAACAAAGACTGTGGTTTCAGATCTTGCATGTAACTTATCTTCCTGGGTCTAGGTTAAGGTCTATCTGCATGTTCCTCTGAAGCACCATGGATCTGATCCCATCCAGCAATTCTCCTGTTTGCTGCTGGGTGAGAGTGGGGACTGTCCCATCTACACCTTGAAAACAGACAACTGAAAGATTCAGACACTGAACTATACACTAAAGAAAAACTACAGTGTTATGCTGCAGACTCCACAGGCAGGAATCAAGACCACTTTGCTGGTTATTTAGGGTGCACAAGGCTCCATCTCCAGCACTCGCTGTTTGCAATAAGACCCATGGCCATATCAGCAGCACCATCTGCAACTCCATCTGAGCTTGTAGGCTAAGCTGGGCACTGTGCTTTCAGCTAGAGCGGCTATTCCCCACTTCCCCATCGTGCAATGCCAACGACAACAAATTGTGGCTGTATATTACATCCCAGAAACAGCCCCACTGCAGCAGCAGAGGTTACTTAAAGTTAAATCTAATGTAACATACACTTAAATATGCACATGCAAAAAAATCAATGTGGCACTTTAGGCACAAGTATTACTGAGCCTAGATGTCCATTACCAATTTAAGGTATTAGTTTAAGAACAGCCATAAAAATGATCTCTGCAAACAAAATGGCCATCGCTAATAATCTTGCCAAAAGTGAAAAATTTATGGTGTACTATAATTACATTTCCAAAGCTAGAGGAATCACTGTGTGAAGCGAGAGCTCACGAGATGCCACAAAAATGTGTCACCACGGGAACACATTTCTGCTGGGGCAGAGAGTGATGGAAAGCTGTTTGCTTATTCTTAGCCTCTAGAGGTCACAGCCTCACAGTTAAATCCCCGAAGTCAGACAAGCAGTCGCTATTTTTGCTCCAATACATCATTTATAAGACATTGCAATTTTTTTAACAGCCCAATTTAAGGTCTCAATTTTGCGGACATCAAAAGAAACTTTGCCTGGCCTTTCTAGCTCTGTATAAGCCACGGAGCTGAGCACAGGAAGGCTGTGCATCCATACGTTCGGCCCCTGCACGTTGCACAGGCCCCATTTGTGACCCGTGGTGCCGAGATGACAGGAGCGGGTAGAACTGCTGAAGCATGAAATTGGTTTAAAATGATGAAGTGAAGATCTGTTTTTCTTCGAGATCAAACCACGCCTGAGAACACTGACAGCAGTCTATTCTCCCCTGAAATCTGATCCATGCCATTGTTTTTCATCCCCTTATTTTCTTGTTTGGAAGCCGACACTGACCTACACTATACTATTACCTGTGAGTTTTTCACTTGACCAAACATCATCAGGCAGTTTGCAACAAGTTCTTGAAATGGAGAGGAAGAAATGCCTCCTTCCCAATTCCTCCAGACTGCGAGATATGAAGTACCATGACCTACGCTGGGCCATTCTGGAGATGTTCCCAAAGCTGCTGTAACTCAGGGCCACTCAGAGCCATGTTTCTAGCACTGGTAGACACCTCAATCCAGCCACCCAAGCGTGGCAACCACTTGGAACCATTTTAACATGGCACGAAATGGGCAAAGGCAGCATGTCATGCCGAGGAGTGAGGAGGGAGCAGAGGATGCTCAGATGAGGATGGATGCTGGGCTCTGCTGCCACCAGATTCCTTATCCAGACATCTGAGTGCCAGACCCACGGTGCCACCCTATCTAGATTTTGCATTATCAGAATATACAACATAAAAGCATGCTCCAAGACCTGAAAAGGACTTTCTTCCAGAGACCAACAAGCCCTCTCTTTTCACACTGTTCCTTGCTTATAAATAGTTCAAACTCATTAATAAGTTAAAAGCAGGTGATGCTTGGTGTGGTTCAATTACAGCTGCAGCATTTAGTGTATTACCACTCTTCAGCATGCCTTTGCCATGTACTAGCTTGTAACCAGACAACAGGCTTCCCCACAGGGAGCAAACCCTTGACTTCCAAGCAAGCAAACTGGTTTTTGTCTAAACCAGAAGTTTTAACGTGAAAGCACTGCTGCAAGTTCTCTTTCTGGAGACAGAAAAGCTGTGTCAGAAAAGCAGAAGCCCAGCCCAGTGCTGAATGTACAAAATGAGGTCCCTATTTTGCACATATCATCGTTGAGGCAGTGAACCCATTCTTCTCCCTCCCTTCTGCCTCAGTGACTGCCTGCCCCCACTGAAAGACATTGATAGAAAAGTCAGACTTCAAGTAACACGTGAAAGAACCTCCCTGAGCACTTCTCCAAATTTCTCTGGGGCCTTGAACAAATGTTAGAAACTCAGGTCATAAAACAGCACCTGCTTCAACAAGGCACCTTAATTCAAAAGTCACACTTCCTGAAATCCTTTCCCTGTCCTCATTCCTATGGTAGGCAGAGCTCGTTCAGGCCAGACAGTCCTAAAGAACCCACACAGCTCCAACGTCTTGGAACAGCAGCCAAGAAAACATCCCGAAGGAATAAAAATCAGTCCCCTCCCGCTCCCTTCAAAAATTACATTTTATTGTTTGTCTGTTCAAAAAACCCAACACAACACCAAACGAACAGGCATCTGCCAAGCACTTCCACTTCACTTAAAGATTCACTGTTGGGAATAAGTTGTTCACTCCTGCCTCCTGTATAAAATGCCATGTGGCTCTCATCCTGCTGGGCAGAGACCAGTAGCTATGAGGTCTTTTTTTTTTTTTTAAATATATGTATCTCGATACAAATAACCTTCAAACACATGAATCATCTGCCTGCTATCAGTTTGAGCCCAATGGCTATTTTTGAACACTCAGGTGAATCAGTGTTCATACATGTGCTTAAGAAGGTGAAATCTGGAAGAACCACATCAGGACAGACTTGGGAATGCTGTAACTGCAGATTCATCAAATTGTGCCTCAAAACCAAACCATCACTCTGCTAAAAATTACTCAGATATATGCCTCTGATCATTTGGAAAGACAATGCTATTGTTAGGAAAACGTGCTAATTAGGATTCCTGTGCTAGTTTCAGGCTGAGTTTCTCTTCAAAATCTGCCTCTAGCAAATGCTGAATCCATTGCTTTTGTTTAACTAAAACAGGCTTATCTTTTTTTATTCCTTTGGTATATTTTACAGCTCAGATTTGAGTAAGAATTTCAGTTTAGAAACGAAAGAGCTCTTGCCAAGAACACATTCCTGTAACATTGCAATTTGATGGTTTGTTTTATTATTTTTTCCCCACTTAGATGTTTATTTGCAAATGATTAACCATCCTATATATGCACACAATGCAAGTTAGTGGTTTTCACCTATTCTTTGTCTGCAAGGGCTTAGCTACCATGAGCCAACCTGCATATTTAATGTATTTTAAACCAGTTGTATTTGCTGCATTATTGCTGCGGAGTTTTGGATGACATCCAAGCATACTAAGTTTAGCTACAAAACTGGCTCTTTTAAAATAATTTCCTTGTTAAGAAGCTGACTGCAGAGCCTCCGGCCGCTGCTTGGCACTGCAAAGCAATAAGTTGGATGCTGCCAGCACTGGGAGAAGGCAGCAATCCATGGGCACCCACGGCATTTCTCCCCATGTCTGACATAGGGCATCCTGGCCAGTGCATCCGAGGGGAGAAGCCCCGCTGTCCTGTCCGTTCCCTGCCTGTGTTGTTTGATGAAAGCCCCAGCATTGATCACACCACTGCCTGCACGGCTCTGACACAGTGATTTACTGCTGGGCAACCCGACTGAACCCAAATCCATCTCCCTCGCGGCTGGAAAGCCACTTTAGTCACTTAATAATGGTAAAGGGCAGAAAAAGCTGCCTGCAAGCTCTCCCGTGCCTGTTCCTGCATACCTGCAGGCTCGCTGGAACAGGTGTGCACAGAGGACAGTGTGAGAGGATGTCACACTGGCATAGGGGGGACAGCATGCTGGAGAGAGCCTCCTCCTCCTCCTGGCTGTCAGTTCAGGTGAGCAACACACAAGCCCATCAGGGCTGGGATGCTGGAGGCCATCCCTCTGGAGCATCCCCAGGGCTTAGTGCACAGGCTGGCGAAGGGATACCTGACAGTTTCAGCAGAGCCTCATTTCTGAAAAGCCATAAGCCAGCCCTACCCAAATGAAAAGTGTGAATAGACCTGACACCTCTCCTTGGCAGACCTCTTTGACAAACCTGCACACACTGCACAGAGATGCTGCTGGATGCCCACACCACACAGGCACTCCAAGCTTTTCCCTAAGATTTAACTGGATTGGGAGGAACAATGATTTATAAGATAGTATGCAGCTGTGTCAAGAGAAGTACAGATTTTTCCATAATGACTTACTCAGTATTACGATTATTATTATTTCTTTTAAGGTTTCTGATTTAAATAAGTGATACTGCAAAAACACTTCCTTTCCACCCTTTTTCAGATGTGACTGGAAGAAACGGAAGAGATTTCAAGACTTTTCAAAGGCTCGCGCTTAGGGCATCCTGCAAACAAATCTTTAGTAGTTTGACACCAATCCCAGCAAAGTTGGAACACCATTCCAGATGGGGTGGACTCCAGATCTTATATTTAATTCTTTGTTCTCAGAAAAAACACACTGTAGTTACTTCCTCGGCCTCTGTGTAGAAGCAGGTTTCTTTCACTGACTGAAACCCAGCTTTTATGAACGCATTTGTAACTACATTTAACTTTCATACAGATCATCCTCTACTAGGAAAACTGAACATTTACTAATCCCAATTAGATTTGAGAGCAAGAATTGTCTATCTATCTCTTTATGATTATTATGAGAATGTATTCAATTTGCTACTTTCATCTAACAGCAATTACAACTGTTTACCAATTCTAAAGCATATCCTTTAGGAAGCCATGAGTCATATTTCATGCTAATCATTGTTTATTTAGTATTCTCTTCTGAAAATAAAGGGATCAGTTCACAAACCCTTAAACAGAAATGATAAGAAAGAGAAAAAAAATCAAATGAAGCAGTGCATCAGAAAGAGATAAAAAAACTAAGATCTTCCACATGCTAAATAGTTTTACAAAGCACCCATTGTAAAAATCCATCCCCAGGACAAATGCTGACTGCAAATAAGACTGTTCAAGGCACTGCTTTGAAGATCCTTGGAAAAAATTAGCAGCCTACTGGTACTGCAAAAAAAAAAAAATCTTCCTTCAAGGAGATTTAAGCTAAGTTTTAGAAGAAGAAAGATTCCAGCAAAGAGATGAGATAGCCATGAACAGACCACTAATGAATGCACCGTGTCTTCTGGGCTGCAAAACAAGTCTGTCTGCTCCTGTCTGGTAAAGTTTGGGGGTGATGATCATGCTCACATAGCAGAGAAATCCCCTCCTGCTTCCCACACCCTGGGGCCCAGCAAGTTGATATGAGCACTTTGTATCCAGCATTTCTCCAGCTCTCCTCACAGCCCCTCCATCAGCAAGTTTTTGACAATGTCCTTAATGCCAGAAACACACGTGGCACTTCTCCTTTGTCATTTAAATCTACAGACATGAAAGTATTACAGAACCTGAGCAAGATAAATACATATTATGATCAGTGACTAGTATGGAGAGAATGGAGAGAATGACCAACCTGCGGGTTGTACATCCCCAGGAACAACACGGTTGTGGCAGGTCCATGTGTTCCAGCAGGAGTGAATGCCCTCTGCTGTGACCTGAGACTGGCCTCAGGTATGGAATGCTCACCAGCCCCCATCATGTCTGTGTGGTGGGGCAGAACATCAGAGTCTGGCCAGTGAGGATTAATTTGACCTTATCTGACTCCAGATCAGATCCCAGCTGGGTATAGATGGAGCCCAGCTGGGGGATCAGTGGAGTTGGTCCTCTTTGGAGCACTGGGTCTGCCAATGGGGAATCTCCTCTGGGGTCATGACACCACCCAAGGTAACTCTTAAAAGGCTGAAAGCCCTCACCTGATCAGGTGAGTGATTGCACCTTCTGAGTTACCCTTTGTAAAGACTTGAGAATTCTTAAGTCAGCCACGTAATGAGTTTTGACATCACAAATCTGTATTCATACGCTGACAGGGCTTCAATTGGTTTAATTAATTCATCTGGTTTAACTGGTTTATAAAATATCTCTCATTTGAATATATCATTTGTTTCAATTTTATAAGCCTCTGCAACAGGTTGTCATCTCTAACCTCCCACCATGTGCACACACAAATCAGGAAACCGATAGCTGGTGGATCAGCACTGGCTGTCAGCCTGATCAGCTCCATGTGGCACTCTGGCCTGTTCTGCTTGTGCAAAGTCAAGCTCCAACTATTTGTATTGGCTAATCTAAAACTAACGGGAAGCAAATTCCAGCTTAATCCAATTATTTGTGCTAAATTAAAATCCCTCACTAATCCTTCATCAATGCCTGATCATTTTACAGAGGAGGGAAGCTGAGGGTTTCTTTAACTGATGGGAAACTGCACATGGTAACGTGAGCACAGGCCCTGCTGCACACCATGCATGAAAGCCTGCAAACCAGCAGGGAATCTCTGGGCTCCATCCCAGTCCTGGGCTGGACACGGGCACCACGGAGCAGCTGGGCCCTCCTCTGCAGGACAGCTGGACATGCCAGGGAAAAACAAGGAAAGGGGAAACCATAGAATCATAACAGAGTTACTAAGGCTGGAAAAGACCTCTAAGATCATCGAGTCCAACCATTAACCCAGCAGTGCCAAGCTCACAACTAAACCATGCTGCCCTTCAGGCTTCCATATGCAGGTTGGTGTGGCACACGCAGGGCACGAGTGCCTTAAATAAATAATTACGGCTGCATTGTAAAATAACGAGGAATCTCAGCACACTGAAGACTTAAATAAAATCTCTATTCTTGTCCTGACACAAGCAGCTCCAACAGGAACTGTATGTCCAAACTGGGGTCTTAAACCCCATCCTTGGGGTCTGAGCACACTGCTCATCCCTATCTTTCCTTAGGCCATCTCCAGCTCCTCCCAACTGCCTGTGCACCCAGCCAGGATGACCTGGCAGGGGAGTGCGAGCATTTCCACAAACACTGCCCACAGTGCACTTGCTGTCGGGACACACAGACGTCAGTCTCCCTGCTGCCGTCTCGACAGGCTTCACAAGACGCCCATTCACACCACACAACCCCCCCAACAGCCACCACCCACGTCTTTTCCACAGCACCAAAATAAACTCATTCATTAGAACGTTTGACAGCATTTTCCCCACAGAGGAGGAAGACGCATGAAGGCTTCTTCTGAAAGCAGCATTATTCAGTGCTCAAGTTGCTATTTATTTGTTAGATGATGAGAAACAAAAGGAGGCATCTATGTACAACAGCTCTCTTGAGCAACGTGTGAGTTTATTTCAAGTGTGCATGAGGGCGGGACAGAGCCAAAAGGTGCTTTGCAAGCTCCAGCGATGCACAAAACCCTACTTTGGGTGGCTCCAGGACCAGATTTCCAAAAAGATTCCCTTGCTGGGTCTCAGAGACCTCGCAGCCCACAAGCCCACATGACCCAAAGCCAGCAAGACAACGTAAACCATGGGAACAACTCCAGGAACCCTGCGGCCAACAGCATTTTTGCTGGAATAAGGCAAAGATCAAGCTTTCCCAAACTGTACCTTTCTAAAAGGAGAGAAAAAAATTAAAGAAGAAAAAATCCTTCAGCCACTACTAAAAATTAATGTGGGTTATATTTACTATGCATATCCAAAAAAGTGCTTTTCTGCTTTAGGAGATGTTGGCAAGGACATGACCTTTAATGCTGTGAGTTAGAGCAAAGGACGGATTTAGTGTCAAAGGACCATCTCCTGTGGAAAGAAGTAATTACAACAGAAACCCACCTCATGAGGATTTTCATCCAAGGAAAGGTTTTAAAATATAAACCAAAGGTATTGCTGTTAAGTACAAGCCCTATAAAATACCTTGAGATTTTTCTCTGATCACCATAGGTGTGTTCAGAATCAAGAAATAGTCTTTCAGTTAAAAAACAAACCAACAGCCAAAATCAACCAGCAGCAAGAGTGACTCATAAAATGGTTATTAATCAAACTGAGGGAAAAAGAATTCCTTATCTTCTAGACATCAGTAAAGGAAGGTTTTCAAAGGTCATGGGGTGAAACCTGAATGTTAAAATGAGACCTCAAAAAGACACTAAGGAGAACCATTAGAAGAAATCTATGCATTTATTCCTCTCTGAAAAGATGCTTTTTGCTGGCTCACAGACATCAGAAGTCAAGGCATCGGCTCTAACAGCCCATCTCTCCCCTCCATACATCTCAGGGCAGAAATCAAATATTTGGGACATTCATAATTCAAGCTTCTTAAATCTCAAAATTAAATTAAGTTTTCTTAATAAGCTACACATCATGCACTTCTTCTAAAGGGCTTCTTTTTCGAAAGATTTAATAAACCTTAAATAAATAAATAAAACATTGCACATCGAGAAGTCATAAAGTTCAAATATGATAACCTTGAATTTAGTTTCCTGCACATGGTAATGAAGCTCCAGAGTATTGGAAATTCCTGCTGCTGCGGAGAAAAATAAATTGGGCAAACATGGTGAGTGCTTTCCCTTAGTACAAATGAACATACACAAGATGCAAGAATGCAAAGCCAGCATGTGTGGCCAGCTATAATTTTCTGTGATTAGAGACTAAAATGAAATGTAAAACAACATCCCAGAGTGTCAAATTAGTGAAAAAAAGTAATGAACAACATAAAAAGAGGATTTTTGAAAGCCTTACAACTCCTTATAAAAAATGATGGAAACGAAAAGAAGGTTCATCGTGGTATTCAAGTGGGTTTTCTGCTTAGCTTCCCCTTGCACCCACGGTTGGATTTGTAAGAAGAGGCTGGTGGGGTTTGTGAGGTACAGGCAGGGCCCCAGGCAGCCCCCTGGGACAAGGTGCTGGGCTGGCACAGAACCCACAGCCTGCAGCAGCCTTGCCTGGGGCTGCCTCCCACACTCGTCCTCAGCAGCATCCAAAAACCAAGTGACGATACACAACTGGAAGGTTTTTCAGACAGCAAATGTTGCAAGATGAGCCCTCACCCAAAGAGCAAGAAAGCAATATACTACCAAATATTAAAAGCTCTTTAGGGAAGACCTCCAGGAAAACAATTTGGGGCTAGAGAGTGTTCCCTTATCCAAACCCAGATATCCCAGCAGTTGTTACCGCAGAGCTCTGGCTGAGGTCACCAGGAACAAGGCCACAGTCATACACGGTGACACAGCACCTGGCCTGCACATACAGCTGCATGTTTTCCATCAAGAACAAGCCATATTCAAGGCCAGAAGTATCTAATGAGTTCAGAAGAAGAGCCAGGCTCACCCACAGGGAATGCTCAGTCCAAAAGGAACAGTCTTTTAGAAACACTAGGGTCAGGCTTTTCTCCTCAAACTCTGGCAGACGGAGCGTACAGTCAGGTGTGTACATACTACACATGAAAATCCTCATTTTACTTGTTCCCTCTGCAATCACAAACATGGCCAGCAATGTGAGATGCACTGGTGCAGCAGGGCACGAAGGGCTATGCAGGCAAAGTGCCTCCGTGGGGAAACAAGATGTGTCACTGGTGTGCCATCTGCACTGTGCCATAATCAAAAATCCCCTGGCACGCACTTCCACCTCACTTGAAGAGAAGCCTGACAGTAAGGAAGGTTACAAGGTTGGGGACAAGAATCTTCTGCCCTGGGGTGCTGTAGGAAGGCAGGGACACAAGCCTGGAAATATCTCTGTAACTGAGCTGTCTCCCAGGCAGCTGCATGGCTCCCTCCCTGCCCCTAATACTAAGCAAGCTCTGTGCTGGAAATAAGCAGGATTTGTCTTCCCCAGGAGACTGTGAACAACTGTTGGGCTAATGAACATTTCAACCTCCTTAATTTCTTGCCAAAATGTGTTTCTGGGCAGCTCATCCCCACAGCAATACACTGCCCATAAGCATTCAGCTTCAGGTTTGGAGCATTACTGGCAGATGAAGATGCATCTGGTTCCGGGCAGATAACCAACTCTGCTGAGGAGGCTCCAGACAACACATTAATCCTTCTAAAGTCAGTTGTAATTTAAGGTCATTAAACAAGTTTAAAATCAACAAAATCCATGCAGAAAGCTGGTGTAGGGGGTTCTTATGGACTGTCACATTTATAAGCACATCTGTGCATCAGGCTGCTTCCCAACATGGTTCTTCATTATCCCAAGATCTAGAGAAAGGAGCCATCGAGCCCTGGAGTCAAAGAGAGGCAATAAGGAAAGATGTGCTCTCTCTCTTTCATCTCTTCCCTCCCATGCAGCCTCTTTGTAGGACAAGTGGTAGGGGATCGAAGCAGTGGGACCTTATGCAACTGATTTCTGACACTTCAGATACTTCAAAGTATCTGCCTGTGAGACCCTGGAGAAGAGTCTAAGTGGAAGCTACACGTACAGAGATGAAAACTCACTGTTTAGCACAATAAAGACCAAACAAAGCAATAGAGGCCACTTGTTCCACTTCACAGAGGAAGAGGCAGCATTAGGCTAAAAGCTGCTCCTGGGCAGCAGATGGCTGGGGCGGTGTGCCCCAAGCAGAGGAGAGGTGGTGGCTCAAGAGCTCAAAGGGAAGACAGCACAGAGCACAAGACTTCATCAACAAGGGTACTTAGGAAGCAGGAGAGAGCATTATCAGGGGCCAAATCCAGTTTTCCACAGAAACATTGCTCACCCAAAGGACTTGATAGAGAAGACAGAAGACAGGTCAGAGCTGAATGATCCTGTGAGGTCACCTGACTTGCTAAACTGGTGGTCTGTAAGTCTAGGACAATGCTTAGCCTTTCCCACTCAAGAGCATCTCTCAATTGCTAACACTTGCTTAGCTGACAGTCTCTCCTTGTTTGTTTAGCTTTCATCAGGCAGCAATATCAGCAGTTACAGATTTTTCTTATAAGACATTCAGCTCCTGTACACTTGAAGGGGAAACAAAGTGGAAGTTTATTAAAGTTTGGCTCTGTCATCAAGCCAGTTCAAGCCACAGCAAGTCTCTAAACTTATTTTACTGCTTCCACAAGACTTTGATATGAGCTTTTTCAGGACAGAACTACTGGAACTCCAGCCAAAAAGCACTGTGCAAGAGCCCTGCCCCATGCTCTTGAACTCAGCACTCAGTGAATTCTTTTTGGGATGGATGCCCTGGGGACAGATGGTAAGAGACCTTACCATAATGCAGAGCATCAATGACACACCACAAATGCCCCTCTAGTTATCCTTAGGTTTCCCCAGGAGGCTGCACATCACTGAAGTCACAGCTTGCCTCTCTCAAAGTAGGATTCAGGGAATAGCATGGCTGGTTTCAGCAGCAAAATGTAAAACCTCTTTAAAACAAAAGGACTGTGATACTTGCTTAGGTCAATGATCTCTCTAGTCCAGAATTCTCAGGTGATTTCATTCAGTCTTTGAGCTCATATAAATTTTGAGTACCCACAGTGAAGAGGAGTTATGAGGATCCACCTCCCACAGGTTGTTTGAAGTCGATGCCTGCTGGCCCTTGTACAGCAAGACAGCAGTCAGTGATCCCCTGTCTGGTCCCTTCAAGCCACACGTGGTTTTGCAGGTTTTGATCATACTCTCACCCCCCCACCATCAGTTTTCCAGGCAGCATGAGCTCTCTTTTGTGTGCAACTCTGAAGCTCAGCCCCCTGCTCAGCTGCTCTCCCTGAGGTGTCACCTATGCAGAGAGGGACCACTGTGGTCCTGGGAGGAATGGGACATTCACATGTCAAAAGAAGTCTCATTAACTAAAAGAAGCTTAAGCTGACAATAGTTAGATGCAAAAAAAAAAAAGAATAATTAACCCATGAGCAAATCTATTCAATTTTCTTACTTCAGCTGCATAACAGAGGCCCAAAGACATGGCTGTAGGAGATGCCCAGCAGCACCCCATGGGAGGGGGAAGCAGCAGAGTTGTAACCTGTCCTTCAGGCTGTTTACTACAAAAAAAAGTTTCCCTCAGATGCAAAATTCACAAAATACTTCCCACACATGCTCCAGCACAAAATCTGAGTCCTTACAAAAGCAAGGATGGTGGGACAGACAAGAGCCCTCCCGCACTGGAGCCTGGACTGCACAGAAGCACCAGCAGGTCTTGCTTCCCACAGCGTTTGCTGAGGTCTCTCAGCCTGAACTGCAGCCACCATGCAGAGGGAACCACCACAAACATCCCCCAGGGAAAAAAGGCAACAGGTCTCAAAGGCTTTACAGGGAAGAAATAATGCCAGAAACATTGTTCCAGTCTTTTCAGTGCTTTCAGTGGAAAATGAAGACTATTTTTTTCTCAGATAGAAGATAATGAGTAAATACAGAGTGGTGGGAACAAAAGTTTTAAATAGGGTTTTCCACTAATGACTTGGTCTTTATCATTTCCATTTTTCCACCGCTGCAGGAACATTTTCCCCACAGCCTCTCCTGGGAAGCATCGCATGATGGTGCTTCCACAGCACCTGGCAGGGTAAGAGATCAGACCCCAGCTGAGCTCCCAGCACATTTCTCTTTATAAACACAAACTTTGTTTGGAACTATAAATATCCCTAATATACAATTTTGTTTAAAATATAAAAATCTTGAAAGGCTTTTTCACCAGATAGTGTTTTGCTCTTAGATTTTCCCTCCAGCAATTTGGACGCCTTCATAGTGGTTAATCTTTCTCTTTTCCTTACAATAGAAAGTTTTCCTCAGCCCCCAGGAAATCCGTCTACACAGACTGGCAAAAAAGAAAGGAAAATTCCTCATGTGCGAAAAAAGCAGAGCTCTATAGAAGTATTTTTATATTCTCTCAATCAAGAAGAATTTAAGTATTAAGCTACAAATGTTAGAGAACTAATTTCACACACTTTTCTTTCCTCCAAATTAGGCTCTGTTATTCTTTAAAACAGAAAAAACAGCATTTTGCATTGTAAATTACTTCCACTGCTGTGCCTTGAAGCCTCAACAAGCTACACTGAAATTCATACACACAAAAATCTACACTTTGCCATGAGCCTGACTATACCCTCCTCCTTTTAAGCCCAAGTTACACTCCCAGTGATTCTGTGAGACTTTTTGAATGACACTCCGAGTGCAAAAATCCAGCAGCTTATTCCTGGCAGAAGGGTAACATGGGAAATGATGTGCGTGCACCAACTTCCCGAATTAATTGGGGGCCGGTGGCACACGGAGATGTGCAGCCTGCGAGGAGAGCGCTGTGTGTGACCAATTAGCATTTCCCCCTGTTCCCCAGGCTCGGAGAGGTGTGACCGCGCTTCCCTCTGGGCACTGGACGCAGGGATCACGCTGCGAAGCATCCACGTGGCCCTCTGAACGGATGGCTGCCTTAATTAAACACACCACTGAGCGGTGGCAGGGATTTAGGGGGTATTTTGACAGGAAAAGGAGATAGGAACCCTGAACACTGTGCTATTTCTGATGTACTTTCACTGCAACCTGTATAAAATGTATCCCTGGTGGCAGTGGTTGCTTTTTAACATCATACATGAAGAAACTCTACATGGAAGAGCTAGGCTCAAGGAAAATCAGTTTAAGCTCAGGTACAATCCCATCCTGAGCTACCTAGAAGACAGCAGCCAGCAGTATCCTCTTCTGCAATGAATTTCCCAGGATCTACTGTCCTTTTATGGAGCAAGGTGCTCCAGGCAGGCCAGAACTGAAGACTGGGAGCATTTAAAGAGAGGAAATACTTTCATGCTGGCACATCCCACCTCTTGAGTGAAATGGGTGTGGAATTTATTTTCTATGAAAGCCTTGCATATTGAGCTAAATGCCCACTGCTTTATGTAAGAATATCCTAAAATCACCCAATTAGCACAGCAGGTACCCCATGTGCATCATCCCGGAAAAAGTTTCATTCATAAAATATTTCCTTCAACCTTAAAGATGGTCCCTTGTTACAGACACCTTCAATGACAGCATTGTACATTGCCAATGAAAAAATCAGTGTTGACACCTACATTTTAAGTTTAACAGAAAACGCAATTTACAACTTTCATACTTCCAGATGAAAGAAATCTAGTTATCTTTTATGAAAGCAATTATTTAAGCTATCAGAAATATAACAAAGCAGCAATATGTTTGACAACTTACATGCCCCAAAACAGATGAAAAAAAGCAGATAATACCTTTTTTCCACCAGCCTACACTGAACAGGAGCGAAAGAAAAGGGAGGGGGAAATGCCCCCACTTTTTTGGGCATAAATTAAACTGACACATTCAATATCACCTACATTAGGAGTACAACACCTTAACTGACAAACAATTCAAGCTATGACAGAGCCCTTCCCACTTCCCCAGTGCCCAGGAAGGCGCGTTAATACGGGACTGCAACAAAATGCTGCGATGTTCCCTATCCAGTAGCTTAGCAACTGTTTTTATTTCTTAAGGTTTTTCTGAGAAAGAGGGGCAAGACCGGGATGAAGCAGCACGGAGGAAGCAAATGTCATGTTTGGTTTCTTTCTGAGCGGCTGATGAGAGGGAATAAGGACACGCGGTCGTTACAGCCGGGAAGGATACGGTGTTCGTGGAGGGTGGCAATCCCAACCCAGCAGCTTTGCTGCCTCCTCATCCTCGAAGGCAAGGAGAAATCTCACCACGTCTAGAGCACAGCCAAAGTAGAGCAAATGCATTATTTATTACAGAAGATTGGGGGCGGGGAGAAGGGGGGAAGATGCTCAGAGACTTCTTCCTCCCTGTAGCTCTCCCAATTCTTTGGCCACATCAAAATTCTTCCTGCTTAATCTCTGCTGCCTGCTTGAGAGGGAAAGAAAAGCCTGACTAACAAAAGCCACAGCGTGCCCAGGCCCAGCAAGGCTCTGCCTCCTCGGTGCAGAGGGACAACAGCAGGCTTGCCTCCAGCACGGCAGCCCACAACTGCTCCATCTCACTTCCAAAGATATACATATTATTACCAGAATACTTCACCTGAACAGCCTTAATAAAATACGAGGGGATATTAACTAAGCTGTAAAAATCTATAAAAATTCTGCTTTACAAGAGATATTTACCTATGAATCAGCAGTTGGGTTAATTCATTATTCAGTAGGCTTGTTATTTACAGTGTATTACAGCTTTGTAAATTATTTATATGTGCTTGTCTCTGTCTGTGCATGATTTTCCCTTAAGAGACAAGGAATGTTTATTATCTCCCACACAGGGAGGTTGTTTCAGTCAGAGGTAGGATATTAAAGCATCTGATGCTTCGCTTTGGCTTTCTTCTAACGTGCATCCTGTTGCGCTGTTGTGTATGGATGCAAACACACCGAGCATGAGGATCCCAGGGAAGTCCATCCCAGCATCTGGGAGCCCTCAACTCAAAAACACAGCCTTTTTGCACCATATAGGCAAGGATCCATTCAGACAGCAGCTACCCTGGGGCCACTGCCAGCCATAGCTCCAGGAGGAAGAGAGTTTAAATTTTGTTTTGTGTCAAAGTGCAAATACCCACCGTCAAACCAGATTCCTAGCAGGGAACTTTTTAGCTGCTAATGGTACGTTATGTTTAAAAATCTGCTGCCTAATTGCCAAGCATATGAACTTCATTTAGCAGATGCCAAGAAAACCCTTGGAGGGACCTGGTCTCCGTTCCTCCAGATGGAGAGCTGGACCACAGCTGTGGAGAAGATTATGTATTAGGAAAAAATTCTTTACTCAGAGGGTGGTGAGGCACTGGAAGAGGTTGCCCAGAGAAGTTCTGGATGCCCCATGCCTGGAAGTGTTCAAGGCCAGGTTGGATGGGGCTTGGAGCACCTGGTCTAGTGGAAGGTGTCTTTGCCCAGGGCAGGGGGGTAGAACGAGATGATCTTTGAGATTTCTTCCAACCTAAACAATTCTATGAGTCTGTGAAAAGCCACCAAACACACGAGTTCCACAGCATCACTGCCTAGGGCCAGCTGTTTTGGGCACCCAGCATGAACCATGGAAACATTAAAAGCTCTCTTAGACCCAAACAATGTCAACAGGAGCTCAGTGAATTCTTACATGCATCCCACAAATCCATCAGCCACCCAGCTCCCACAGGTACCAACCACAGAAGGGTACTTCCCAGTCCTCACGTAGGTGAAACAAAAAGGACTTGGCACTCACATCCCTTGAGAAGTGACTCCAGTGACCACTGATCTCAACATTCCTTTCCTCAGTAAACCAGCAGAAAATAATGATTACACGTGGTTTTTTCAAGGCACCCAGCAAACTTAAGATTTTTCATCAATTAAAAAAAAAAAAGAAACCCACGTTACTGTATTGATGAAATTCCAACCCCCATGCAAATGCAGCTTGCTGCCCATCCAAGATAATCAGTTTGTAGTAAACATGAGCCATTGCATTTGCCATTCCCAACATAAAAATACGTGCAGATGGACATGTGCTAAGTCACATTTTAGCTCAGAGCGTGCCTGCCTGTTCAGCAAGCGTAACAGCAAATGTAGAGCAGGAATGCTAACCATGTAAACAGCATGTTTTAGTACTCCTGCCCACTGATTAATGGGAATTACTTAAAAAATATCAATCTAACCTGGGAAGTTTGAAAGAGATTGATTCCAAACATCTCTCTTGCTGACTTGAGTAGTGATGAGAGACCTCAAAAAATGGAGTGAATGAGAAAAAAAGGGTGGAGGAGCTTCAGTGCAAATAAAGGTACCACAAAGGTATCATCGAGGTAGAAAGCATCGAGGGAGCAGCAGCCAAAAGGACTGATGGGACAGAGCAGAGATGCAAAGGGCCAGACTGGTGCAATGACCCCATGGGGCATGTCTAATGTTGGAGGCAATCAAAGATCAAATTTGCTAAAGCAGATTGCAGGCAGACCAGGACTTGACAGCTCTGGAGAGCCAGAGGAGCCCTTTCCCCTTTGAGACCACGTGCCATGGCAGGTTTGCAAGGTCTCACACCAGCACTGCCTGCAAAGTGCAGACACAAAGTGTGTTTAACTTGATTAAATATTAAGAACGTTCCTGTGTAAAGTCAGCATTAAATCACTAATCACATTATCAATTTTTTAAATACTATTGGCAACGTCAGACCCAATTTATGTCAAGCCACTCCAAAGAACTACAGTATTTTCATCACCACTAAAATTACAAAATTTCTGACCTCAAAGAAGTCTGTCACAGCTATTGTTTCTTTTTCACAATCTACCAGTCGTGAAAATTTAATGAAACTGCTTATAGATAGGATGAAATAATAACTTTCTCCCTTTTGAATGACGTTAATGCACTTCCCTCCCATATCAGAAACCACAGTGGCCCAGAGATGGCCAATTCTTCACTCTCACAGTCAGAGTTCCTATCTTTAGGTCTTAAAGAATATTGGTTTGTTGTCATCTTTTCCTTAGTAAATGCCCAAAATACAGTTTATTTATTCTTACACATTTTGATGATTGCATGCTTTCTCCATTCATAACTGACTTTCCAAGATAACAAAGATTCTTATTAACAGAAACTTGTTTTTCCCTCAGCTGTCTGAAAAGTGAATTTATTAGAAAGACTTCCAGTGGTTCAAAGCCTGCACTTATATCTGGGCAACAAATTTCTCAGTGGGGCTCCCACATGAAGGTAATATCACTGCAAGACCAAGACCAGAATTTGAAGCAACAATTTGCATCATGAATCTGCACTGCTGGTTTTTGTTTAAACAAGAAATAGTATTAAATCACATCACAAATACATTTTGTAATATTCTCTCACCATCAGCTGAAGATTCCAAATACTTCTATTATTTTTCACCAGAAATATGATTCTAAAGAGAAAACTTTTAAAGTTAGGCTTGGTGACAAAGCTTTACAGCATCCAAGCCACCAAACTGGACTAAAGAAGGTGACTTCTGCAGGAGCTCAGCAGATCCACCCTGCAAGAAGTTTTATCCTCTCAGACTCAGGAAACTATCTGGATTTAGAAAAAGTGGGAAACTTGCTCGGGTTTTCTTTTGTGAAAAAACAATGAGATCTACTAATCCTCAGATTTTTAGCAGCATGGTACAGACAGGCCATCAGACCAAATTTTTCACATTCTAAACTTCCTCATTAGAAGTGCAGTCCTAATGCAAAGGACAGTATTTCTTGTGTGCATCTGATACGCTTCAGATAATTATATTTCATTAGAGCGTTGCAAATGCTATTTTTGTGCACCGTAATTGAATTCCAGTTTCTTTCCAAAGAGAGTTTGAGACAAAATCACACACAACAGTAATTAGCATATCAAGAATGCTACAAATCCTAACACACATATATAAATCTATAAAACTTATTAAATATGTATGCATGGACACTTGATATTTTTTTCCAGGGTAAGAAAGACAGAACACCAAATCTGATGCAACACAGCCCCTCTTCCTCAAGTATATTTTATGGCTACCAGCCCATGAGAATCACTTTAATAAATCTAAATGCAAAAAACAAGATTCAAGTCAATTATTTAAATGACGGCTGTTCTTGCTGTTCCAAATCATTACTAAATCCCGTGGTTTAAATCCATCAAGGCCAACACATTGAAGATGTCTTACACAAGCCTGTCCATCACTTAGTCCTTCAGTTCTGTGCTTTACTCACCTTACTGTTTTTAAGCAAAAGGGGTAAAGTCCTGACTCTGGAGGAATCCGTGGGATTTCCATGACCGTTTTGTATGCCCATTGCTCAAGGACTGTCTGAGAAGCTGGTGACCCAGCCTCAAGCCACACACAGCTCCCAGCCAGCCCCTGGCAGCAAATCCCTCAGCCCTGGCATCGGGGAGGATAATTCAGTCCCTGAGGCAAGGAGATGGTTTTAGCTAAAGATGTCACGGTCAGCCAGAGCCAGATCACTGCAAGCACAGTGATGAGGGCAAGGGGAAGGTGCCCACAGCTCCCCAGGGATGCGCTTGCAAGGATTCCCACAAACACAGAAGGAACCACAGACCTCACACCTACCAAGGCAGGAGCACCACAAGCACCCAAAAATCAAGCAGCCCTCCTGACATCGCTGTGTGCCTGCTCACAATCCCTGAACTCAAAAGCCCGGAGCCAGGCATGACAGCACAAGACCTTTTGTGCAACTGCTTTTCTGCTTGTTAACAACACTCCTAAACCAAAACCTGAGGGAATCAAATTGTGCTTTCCTCTCTGACTTCTCTCCCCACGCCTACCCCCACAATGAGTAACACCTCCCTCCTTGCAGCTCACTTCCTGGGACCTGTTTCAGCATTTAAACTCTGGGTGGGCTCTGGTTTCTCACTGATAACAGGAATCGTTCAACTGTCCTCAGAGAAAACCTGGTTTCCCAGCTGTGTGTATCGACCGGGTATCTGCAGTGCAGAAGACTCTGTAAGCAAACAGGAGAACGATGCCAGCTCTTCCCCCTGCAATCTGGTCCCTATTAATTTAAAATTATTTGAAAACTCCAATGAAATATTGAATTAAAATGTAATTGCAGGGGCTGGGAAAGGTTGTGGCACTAAAGCTCTTATGAAGCTGCTTCATCTACATGACATTTTGGCAGCATTTACTGCCAGCTATGCAATTTAAGCGTGGAAGCTAATAGCCAAAGGGAGAAAAATCCCAAAGCTGCACGTTTTGGAGCATCACCCACATTGTAAGATAACCATGCAGAGCCAAGACACCTCAAGATACCAGTCCTCAGCCTCCCCTACAGCATAGGACAGTTCATATAAATGAAGAGGGGCATTCCAGCAACAGCAAAAAAAAAGTGTAAAACCAGAAAAAGTGTTCTAGGTTGGTTTCCACGTGCCATCTAACTCAAAATGTGCCATGTTCTTGCTTCACCTCTGTGGGCACATTTTGGCAAGCATTTCTCTCAGAGGTACGGTGTGCCCTAGCTGCACTCTCTCTTCCAGCTCAGTTATTTTTACTCTGTGTTGACTCCCCAGCCTCGTTCACCACAGAGCTGTGATGAGGAAAGCAGCAGAACAGAGGCAGCTTCAGCTGATGGAGAGAAATGCTCTCTAAACCATGGTCTGAAACAGCGTGGGCAGACACTGAGTTAGATCCATGTTCTCCTGCTCCTGTTTCATATTCATCATCATCCAGCAGCAGCCACCAACGCACTCGCCCGCTCCTCTGGAGCCACGCACGGCTGCCCTGCTCCCTCCCTGGCATGTGGTGTTCCCCCTTCCTGGGCTGTGCCTGAACCCTCTCCATGCCCATGAGGGAGCACAGCTGCAGGAATAACCCCACACCATGGTCATGCAACCCTTTTTGTACAGCACATGACAACCATGCCTTTCTGGTGGGTCCGTGGTGCTAAAGGTGAGTATTCTGCTGCTTCTAGGTCACATTCTGCACGTGCTGCAGCAAGAGTTAGCAACAGGAGAGCAAACATAGCAAGTATCATGTACAGCCCCACTTTGGGACCGTAGAGCATCTCTGACCTCCCCAGCATCCACGTGGCTGTTTCCCACCAGCACAGACAACATCTCATGCAGAAGCCCGAGAGCTTTCGCACGCCCACCACTGGCTGCATGTATAAATAGAGTCTAGCCTGCTCCACAGACACTGTGTCCTGCAGCTCAAAGTAACTCAATATCCTCCCACCACGCCGCCAGCCTCTCCCTAAGACGTCCATATAAAGAAGCCTTTGCAGGCATCTTAAAAAAAAAAAAATCCCACGACTCTAGCAGAGCAGAAGCAAGTTGTAAGTCAGCAGATCCCACATGAGCCTCACGTTTCAACCAGGATGTTCTGCCCACAGCTCCCTCCTGCCATCTCCGCTGCTAAACTGGGACACGGGGAACCAGCCAGACTCCTGTGGCACTTAGCCATGTCCCTAAATAAATCCTCATCACCAACCAGTATCTCACTGGAAGGCAGCGGGGTACCACCAAGACACAGATGATCCCATCAAGCAGAGGGGTTGAGGAAGCACGGCCACAGGCTTGCCCTGTCCCCAAACCCATTGCCATGCACCCACCAAGAGCTGGCCCAAAGACAGGCACTGAGCTCCACTGACCTGGGTTCCCTGGTTGTGGGGTCAAGCCCCCACATGCTATTACTCTATCATGTTCAAGAGGGGTTGGCCACAACTTGTCATTCACGCATGTTTGCCAGAAACACTGTGGCTGTTGTTTGATTCAGCCATGAGGAACACAAAGTCATCTGCCACAGACATGGCAAACATACCACTTGTTCATCTAGATATACTAAATCCCATCTCCCTTCAGGAAAAAGCAGATCCAGAACTCAAATTAACCAAAGTCTACCAAGCCCCTAAACAACAAGGGTCCCCCTCTCAGCCCCTAGCTCTCCACCACCCCACAAGGATGTGGGAGTCTTCACAGGGATGGATCTTTATTTATCGACACAGATTAGCATACAGGACTCCACTGTACAATATGTCCCTGTGAGACAGAGTCCGAGGCGACACCAGCCACAGACAGTTATTGATTACGAGTCAAAATGAAGAACGGTCTGTTTTGAACTAAACAATTTTATTACAGTCTTCGCTACCAAGACTCAGTGGCTCTGAAGACTGGCTTCAGCAAGCAAATCTCCAGGCAAGCTGTCAAAGGCAATGCCAGCATATTATTCTACAGGGTTATTCAAGTGACCTTAAAGCAACTGTATAGACCTCTGATATTTGTGCAGGTCAAAGACTGTCTTCATACGTTCTGAAGACATACAGCAGATATATGGCATTGTGTCAAAAGAGGAACTTTTTTCTTTTTCTTACTGAAGTCTTTTAGATCATTTAGTCACCAAGAACATGGGAAGCTTCAAGTTGAGAAGTACCAAGACACCACGAACCTCACTTAAATGTTCATGCTTTCTATACCCACAAAGAAATTACCCAACTTCACAGGAAATACCTTCCAGAGCCCAATATCTTCTCAGTTTCCAAAGCTGGTTATTTCTCTTGGCTGGGCACTAATACCAGTTTCATTAGATGAGTATCCTCTAATGAAGAATCCTCAACATGACATGAAAAACAAACCTAGCGAAACAACTCCCACCACTTTTAAAAACATGCTCTTGTGCAGCAATAGCATGACAACAGCTCAGCTTCAGCTCTTCATTCTCAAGTCTAGGGCATCTATTTAATGTCTGTATTAGCTGCTTGGGTCAGTTCATATCCACCCATACTAACAGATTTCCACACAGTACAAAGCAGTGGTTTTCTGCTGACCTGTCAGCCTCCCTAGCAGCAGTTATACCAGAAAGGCAATAAAGCCACGAGCCTGCTCACCAAGAGCTCTTCCCACCTGTCAACAGATGCTTACAGGAACATGATGAATATCAAATAACCAGCTTGCACACCAACATTCAGCTGAGCAGCTGCTTCTTGCCTTTCTAATAAAATAGTCAAGAAAAAGAAAAACAGTTTATTCCTTTCTGGATCTGATGGCAAACAGCAGCAAGTACTCCAAATATGCAGCTTTCTACATAACATACCCACTCTGTTGCCATAATACTTTAGTAGAAAAATAATCACATTAATTGAAAGTCTTGCAGTTGAGGCCTAATCCCAAGCCATTGTCCCACACAGGTGAGGGAACACATGCGCCTGCAAAGACTGGGATCTGTCCCACAGCTGAGATCAGAGCAAGCACATCCTCACTTGTGGGACAAATAACATCCCAGCAGCATTTCCCGCAGCAGAGAGGCAGGTGAGGAGCCTTCAGCCTCCCAAGGAGCCAACAAAGAGGGTGCAAGCATAACTTATTCCCAAAAGAGAAATTTGTGCAACTAGCCTATCCTGCAAAAGCACACACATCTACCTCTTTCTGGCTATGATTATCTGGCATTTGGTATTTAGAGGAAAGCAGGACTGCAATTAGAGCTCAGAAAGGCTGTTGGATGAACTCTGCAGAAACGGCCTACAGGGATGCATGGCTTTCTCACTTAACCAGCACATTTGCTTTTCAAGTTCTTCACCTGTGAACTTTACCCAAACTAATTTGATAATTCAATTTTTCTTTGTCTGTTTCTCCCTAACATTGATTTTTGCTTTTTCACTCATGACTGAGCATGTTAAAAGAGAAAAAAAAAAAAAAAAGGAGATAAAATAACGATCCATCAGCCATAAGAAATGCACTGTTGTTTTGTTTCTGCAGTTCCCAACTGGTACATTCTTCTTCTTCAAGTATCCGCCATATTCAGGAAAGCAGATGGCATCATTCAAACAAAATTAAAATAGATAAGAGCGTGCTAACTTTTTATGCCTTATGACGATCATCTTTATGATTTTGATTTGAAAGTGCTACAGCTATACCAGATCCAAGGTAGTACAAAGTGCGTCATGGGAAAAGGATTAACAAATATCCTTCCACTTCTACAGTGAATGCAGATTCCACTAAGGTTTTGCAAACCTATAGTTTTAATATTAATGTGACCGAGGTTGGCCACCGTTTGGGGAAAGAGAATTGAGAGCACATGCATTTATGTATGCTTATGTGCACACAGCAGGGAAAAGTGTGCAACATAAACATACACCAGTCTGCATCGCAAAATCTGAGAGCCAAGCTGCCTTGCAAAAAGTCACAGGCACCTGGGGGTGAGGGAGTATTGAAAGCACATTTAAAAAAAATATTTAGCTAGAACTGTTTTATCAACACAGCAGTCAGCACTGTGGGCAGTGAATAGACGGGCAGACTGCAGCACTTTCACCCTTTCAATATTCTGAAAAGGGAAGAGATACAAGGGTGGGTAGGGCAGGAGGGGATTGAGAGAAACCTCTCCAGTTCTGACAAGAAATTCAACCCTTCCCAAACTCTCCTTTCTGTAACACCAGTGTCACCAGAGGTGTATTTTCACAGCTGTGTGCACCTGGTCCCCAGACTGCAGACACCCAGCCCTCTCCAGGAGCCACCACAAGGGATGCTCACAGCTCTGCAATCCTGCTCACAGCCCATCCACATCTCATCCAACAAGAGACTGCAGCCTGTGGAGAAGGCTCTCTATGTGTTTGTTTTTCCAGTAACGGAGAAGTAGAGAACGGAAAAGACCCAAAGTCATTGCAAAGGCACATCTGAGAATGCGGCTTTGTGCAGGGATGTTGTGATACGTGGAAAGCAGCCGAACTCATTTTTGAAAGCATTTTTCCTCCTTCTAAAGGCTCTGCTGCCATCCTGGCAAAGTGTACCCTTGTCAGTCAGTGGCTAACCTTGTCAAGGGGAAGAAAAGGCTGGGATGTGACAGGTTTGACAACCTGTCGGATGCCTGGTGCTCTGCTCTCCTCCTGATCTGATCACTATCAAACATTAAACCACTGTTTCTCCACACAGGAGTGCAACTTGATGCTTGCAAGCCTCAGCCAAGAAAGATAGCGAGGCTGGTGAGCTGCCAAGATCCTTGCTTTGTCCCTTCCTTGCATGTTCTAGACTTCCCTTTTATGATCTGATTGTTTAATGTGTCACACCGGGAGCAGTCCCACAGGAGTCCCAAAACAGGACACTGATTTTGCCATTGGCTTTCAGGAAAATGAGAACTAGAGCTGGATGATGGAGCTATAACACCTGAAAGGAGAGGTCTGGGTGACAACTGCCTGGTTGCCAGTCTGGACAACCTAACTTGCAAATCAAATCCCAAATTTGGAGAAACCCCAGATGGACCAAAATCTCTCCCATCCCCTCAGAAAAGCAAAAAAGCTCCTATGCCACATGTACTGAAAACCCAGTACACTGCACATCACTCAGCATTTAGACACCCACTGAATGAGATCATCTAAATATAAGGACTCTCTTTCTCTGTGTTCAGGAGGGGAAAAAATGTTTTAATTCATCTCTTCCCTCCACACACAAAACCTCTGCTTTTCCGGAGCAGCTTTCAGGATTCAAAGGAGCCAAAGCAGCAGCCCTGACTGTAAAACCCTGCTCTTTATGCTCTTTAATTCCACTGACACTGCAAGAGTCGAAGGCTGAATAGTCAGGAGGAAAAAGCATCCTGCAATCAGGAGCTTAGCTACATCTAAGTGAAGTTGGAGCTGTAGTGTATATTTGAAGAGGCCATTTAGCCAACAGATGCCAAGGACAGACTACAAGTAGCACTTACATTGTTCTTTCATAGCGTTCATATTTAACTTACGGCAAGATGGTCTGCTATCTTCCCAGTTCCCAGTGGGCTTAAGTCAGAACTTGCATCTGGTTAATTTGTTTCATGAAGACCTTCTCACCAACAAAAGCAAGATGCCTGCTGCAAAGCCCAGCTGCTTCAGCTCAGCACAGCTGTCTAACAGGCAAGTTGATTTCAGCAAAAGGCAACCTGGGGGCTTCCTCAGGTCTCAGGAGGCTTGTTAACTCTTCACAACCTTCTCTGTTAAAATGCAAAGCAGGCAAGGGAACAACACACCATGCAAGGAGAAGGCATGACTGCACTTCCACAGTACTCTGAAAAAGTGTTGTCTTGCCCAACTCATCCTAACAGATCTGAGGTGGGGCAGAAGGTCCATCATTTGCTGTCTGTTCAGTACCACTGCTGCCTCCAAAACACTTACTGGATGGGCACATGGCTGCAGCATCCGTGGGGCAGGAGTGAATGGTTGCTCCTGCTCTCAGGTGATGGCAGGTAATGAGATGTGACGGGTCTGGAAGCACAGAGACCAGCTGAGTGGGAGCAGTGGTGCTGCTGTGTGACAGCACAGGACAGCAAGGCTGGCTCTGCAGGGAGCTGTCCTCCTTTAGATAAGACCAAACAATCTAAGTCAAAATACCAGACAAGCTTTATGGAATACATAAACCCTTCTCAGGTCTATGTAGCTTGTTTGCCTGAAGACTTGTCTTGTCTGTTAGACTATTTCCCCCCCCCCATTTTTCCCCAAACTGAACTAACTGCTGTTTCAATACTTCAGATTCTGAAGCCCAGGACATTACTGACACACAGGTTGGGTGAAGTTGCCCCTTCCTCCTCTGCTTCCCAGGCTCCTCACCTCTGTTCCCCACCACAAACAGGTACACAGAGATCCCAACACCCCACACTCATCCAACCACATTTTGCTGTTTTGAATAGAGCCAAAACCAAGTTCATGCAAAGTTTAAAATACAGATAAGAATTTGGAGAAGAAATACAACAGTGAGAATACTTTTTTCTTTAATAAATAAAGTTTCACATCTCACATCACTTACGGATTTCCAGGGCTGCTCCCTTGCTGCAGACAGCTCACTGCTCACTTAGCTTTAAGGATCCTCCCTCTCTCTTTACATGCCAAGAAAAGGTTTCTTTTTTAAACAAATAAAAACTAAGGCTTTTTAAGACTGATTTCCCTTTTCAAGGCAGTAAGAAAATAGATTCCTTTTAGCATGCTTCATGCTTGAAAAGGTTACAGTGGCCTTTCAAAATACCACACGCTGTGCATTCTGTACAGCATTAATGACTTGGAGGATGCTCTGATACTTTCTAGTACATCTTAACCTTTTAAAATTGGGCCTTCATTGTCTTACCTTAATAAGCAGTTTGTTCACCTTATGTCACTTATGTCTTGCAAAGGCCACCCCAGCTGAAAATACACATTAGATGTAAAACCACTTGTCTTACGTGCGTAGTTTAGTGCACGTAGCAGGAACTCAACAGCATCAAACAGAATATGCTTATTCTCTCCTCCCATTATTTCTCTCCACTCTGACTAAAGTTTCCCAATAATCCCAGATGAGCAGTTCCCTGGCTCTTCATCGTACTCCTTCAAAACATAGGGCAAGAGGGCACCAACAAAGGTGTAAGATCTTATTCTCTGCACAGAAGTTGACCAGCCAGTGCAATCACAATGGCTCTCTGGGAAAAGGGAGGGCAGGAATCGATAAGAAATCAACAGTGATTAATGCTGTTTGACAATCTTTTACATTAATCATGTTTCCATGCTCTTGAGAATGAGAAGTGAAAAATCTATAGTCATAAAAGCGTAATTGGGAACACTCTTCCAACCCACACTGAGACGCGGGAGAGAAAATCTTAAAAAAACCCTGTTTAATTATTAAATGTCTAATTTTAAGTGATACACACAATAGCACTTTATTATTCAAAGAAAACCTGGAAAGCAAAGAGAGTGCCCAGGCATCCTCCCTGCCTGCTGCAAGTCCTGCCAGTTTAGACAACGCTGTCTTTGTCCGATCCCTCAACTCCACCCTTAACAACCTGAGGAAAAAAAAAATCATTAAAACACACACCTAGAAGAAGCTAAAATACAGCCATAACAAGAAGTCAATCACTCTTGTTGGAGCACAAGCTACAAGATGACACAGAAAGCAATGATGTCTTCATTAGCTTTTACAGTAAACATTCCCTTGGAAAGCAGTCTTTATGATCCACCAAGGGCAATAAAGATGTCTTTGCAAATTCATGAGACAAATACTTTAGAGACATAGTTTCCTCCAGAGGTAGTGGGAAATAGAAGATAATATCATTCTCTAAAATCATATACAGAGGAAAAAAACTTATTCATCATTATCATGGCAAGTTCACACATGTAACAAAATTAGGGTCAAGCACAAAAAGGGCTTTAAGCACATCAACAAATACTGAGCAGAGTTTCTGCCCAGGGAGGGTGCACTGAGGTGCTTGGAGAAGAAGGTCTGGTTGGCTCAGCATAAGCTGGATACCCACGGATCCAGCTGTACTCTTAAGTTTCACCTGTAACCTTGAGGACCATTCTCTGCAACAGCTTTTCACCATTAAACAGTGTATGATATAACCACGGAGAAGAAAAACAGAAAGAAAACAACAGCATCTGATACACAACAGAGCTGCTCTAAGATTCTCCTTGCACTAATCAGATATGATGCTGACCAACCACATTATACAGAAAAGCCATTTCTGAGCAAGGACTGAGTTACCAGAAGGTAAAGAAATTAAATTTCCAAGTCTGAACCGGCAGTCTTAAAATTGAATTTTATCCAAGGCAAGAGACCTCTGCTAGCATGGAAATACAAAATGCCTCAAGTAGGATACCTCTGTTCTCCAAAGCAGCTGTGCTTTTCATAACAGCACTGGAAGCAACTGGAAACCAGAAGCACAGGTACAACTGGGGACAGACAAGCAAAACAGAACTCAAATTCCACCTTACTTTTTCTTGCTCCAACTACGCTTCTTATGGATGTTTCCAAATCACATTTTGGGGCACCTGGATCAGCTGGGACTAAGCCCCAGAGACAGGCAGGGCTGGCAGCAGTGATGCCCACACAAAGCCCTGTCACTCCCAGAGCCGGCTGCAGCGCCGGACTGCGCAGGGAGGGTTTGCTGAGCAGGGAAAAGGACTGGCTGAAGAATTTGTCACTGTTTCTGTGACAGCTTTACTGCCAAATTAAGTACATTGCACCCCCAAAAATGACATTTGTCATAAAATCAACTCCGAGTACAGACTTCATAGACAGAAATGGATTCACCTTAACAGCTCTCCCTTGCAAAGATCCAGGGACTCACACACTCTCCATATTAGACCTTTCCTATCACACTCCACATGCACTGGATGAACCAATCCAGTTTTACAAGATGTATTGCTTAATTAATGATTTTGATGTTGGCAATTAAGGTGTGTTTGAAAGAAGATAATGAATATTTTTTCACATGAAAGCACCACCTTTTTAGTCTAGCAAATCTCTGTGCAAACTATAATTGATAGTTTGGTTTAACGTGGAACATTCCTGCTGCAATTATGGGGCTTTATTGCTCTATGCTACTGCACTTTGCACAAAAAATATTTTCATTATTATACATTCCTTTGCTAGCAGACTGCTTAGGATGGGAACTGAGAAGAGCATCAGTGCTGGAAATCTCTGCTTGTCCCTGCAGTGGAAGAGCTCTCACACGAGATGGTTGTGCCTGTCCTCACTCCATCCCACAGGCAAAGCAACAAGATTTCAGCTCCAGGGTATGGACAGCTATTCCCTTGATGGGAAATGCTAACTCAAACAGGTTTTTCAGTTCACTGCTAGATATGTTTCTGCCTTAGCTCCAGGAATGAGCCTGCGAGGAAGCAGAGCAGCACCAGCTTCCTCTGTACCCCAGCACAGGTCCTCGGGCTACCACGCTCCTTGGTCGTCTCACAGGTCTCTGAAGGCACCACTAATTCTCTCTCTGCAGTAGGTCTGCATGAGCTGCTGTTCATGGCAGGAGACATCTTCCCCTTCCCTTGCAAAAACACCATTTCTCAGACCCAAACTACACACCACTTCACCACCTGGCTCTCCCACAGCTGCAACATGATGCCAACCAGAACTCCCATTTATCTTTGGTTCCTACCTGTAAATCAGGAAAGCTGCTGCGCAGGACAGGAGGGTCTTGCAGGAAATCAGCTCTCAATCCAGAAACCTAGGGGCCCTGGCCTGAACCCATAGGCCCACTTTCCAAGGGATGTTCCCACAGAGTCACTGGATAGGGACATCTAATCTCCCACTACCACCGTGGCCACTTGGCAGCACATCTTCTGAGACCACTAATGACCTTCCACCATGTCCTCTGCCAAGATCAAACCACTGCTACCTGGAAAAAAGCCTTGCCCAGATTCAATAAAAGTTATCCATTTGCTCTCAGGAGAGATGGCATTTAGGTAAGTTGAAGAGGAGAAAATACAAGAAAATTCAGAGAGTCTCAGGGTTTAGATGTGGCACCAAGCCCCATTCTTGAGCTGAAGCTCTTCCACCCCTGATTAGAAAGAGGATTTACCGATCAAGAGTTGCAGCCTTTGCCTAATCCAGAAAGCAAAACTACAGGCACTGGGATTTCTCAGCATGAGATTGACACCAAGTTATTTTAATACCAGAGATGGTTCCCCTCGGAAGCAGAGCCCTGTGCTCCACACTTTGCCACCCTGCCAGGAGCAGCAGGAAGGCTGGTGCAACCACACAGCTTTGGCAGGACCCTCCCAAGCCAGGCCAAGGAAGCAAAGCTCCCACTCAGCCAGACAGTGACAGAGTCCTGTGTTAACTTGCCCACCTCAGCAGTACGAGCACGAGGTGCAGAAAGCTGCTCAACAATTCCGCTAGACTTGCTCTAAAATAAGTCTCGGAGGAAACAGCAAACTTCACTTTATAAGCACTTAAATAAATTTAATGCTATCTATAGTTGCAGCTCTAACTATAGCTACAGCTGAGCAACCCTGCAGAGTTGCATTTTAAGACATTCCTTAACTAGAAACAATTTGCATCAAGCTGTGTAAGGTGGTGCTTCTTACCAAGAGCAGAGAGGTAATTTGCGCTTCCCCCTCCCCGTGTTGTTTAATTTCCTAGGAGGTTCAAAGGCTCACCTGGCCATTAATATAACGATACCACTACGTTCACAGAACTGTCACACACCATGATCATCAGAGCAGCTGTGCCAGAAGTACGAGTTTCCACAGTTCTGTCCCAAACCCCTGCTCTGCACACCTATAAAAGGACTGGGACATAATCTCACACTATTTGTGACAGTGAACAAGCCTATCATGCACATAGCACAGCAACCTACACAATTTCTAGGACCTAAACCTCTGCAGCCTGCACTGATGGGAGGCTACGTTATGGACAGGTGATGGGTTCATGTGCCCACTGCACATCTAAACTTCCTGGGAAGAATGATTTCCTTTCCATGTTACACTTGCAGCAGCAGCAGCCCAACTACAATTTTTCCACAGTGAATTGGGCCCTAATTACTGAACAGTTTGTGAACAACTGCCCTTAAAATGTTAACAGCTGAAATGATGATAACAATAATTCTGTTTGCAGTTATAATGGCCCCTCATTAGAGCCGCTTAATTAAATATTTTCCAAAACTATCCTGGAAAAAGAGTCTGCTCTCTCGACTGTAAAAGCAGAATCCAAAGCAGCCGCAAGGAAACGGTGGCTTTTTCCAGTTGAAGTATTTCCTACAGCCAACAACAAGGAGTGACCTCACACACGTCCCCAGCACAGCAGACTTTGCCATCGTTAATCCGTTCATTCAATAGGAAAGATGCTGCAGGTCTTCCTGAGCATATTCCCCTGTGAGCGCTGCACCATAAATTAGAAATGCTTAAACCATTTACACTTATTTAGCCTTTATGCTTCTCTCCACCCTGCTCACCAAGTGCCTTTGGTAGGATGAAGGGATTATTTAGCATTCTCCCACAACCGAGTCAAAAGTAATAAATGTGCTTCCCTAACCCAAACACAGCAGGATAAAGGGGTTTTTCTTTAAAATAAATGTTTATGGCATAAGCAATGCTATGGCAGACGCTGTTCCACCACCCTAGCTCCCCATCAGCAGGCCCCAGCTTTCCAGAGCTTAACCACGCACCCACAAATACCTCCCACCCCATGCAAATGAGACTAAACAGATATAATGTAACACATTACCATTTGTTAGCTAATTAAGATTTAATGGTAAACCATGATTGGTGTATTCCAACATAAACAGCTGTTTACGAGCAGAGAGCTGGCCTGGAAAAGCAAACACACCCTTGTGATATTGCCATGCATGGCTAAAATGTCCTGGGTCCCACTGATAGAAATCACAGAGTCCCAGAATGATTAAGTTGGAAAAGACCACTGGAGGTCATCTAATCAGACAACTGCATCTTCAGTAGTTCACAGCTGTAGTTGCATGAATTCACCCTGTTCTTCCATTTTGGGATAAACTCAGCCCCAAATGAGTTATAGTACTTCTGGCACGCAAGGTAGGTGTCTTTTCTTCATCACTGCAGTTAACAGAATCACAATGTCTTTCTGGGCAATCAGTGATATTCCTTGTTCTCCCAGGCACCCCTGCTTTCTTCAGGTCTTTGCAAAGCTGTTGGTAAAATCCACTTTTATGAATGAATGCTTTTAAAAGCCATAGATAACAGCAGGGTTAAAGCACCCATTGAATCCTCGGATAGGCACTTGGAGGAAATATGCAAAATGTACCATAATCCCTGAACGGGATTATACCTTGGCAGTCTGACTCACAACAAATTTCCACCTTGATTATGCTGCACAAAAAGATCCAACCTGCTCTA
Organism: Neopelma chrysocephalum; assembly: GCF_003984885.1. NCBI lineage: Eukaryota > Metazoa > Chordata > Aves > Passeriformes > Pipridae > Neopelma > Neopelma chrysocephalum. Next base: position 3,256,200 of record NW_020897734.1, read on the forward strand.
TTAATCTCAGAAAAACTCCCGAATACTCTAGCTGGGACAGGTCAGAATTAATTTTTATTACTTCTACAAATACAACTTCAAAACCTTTGCAGCCTTTCTGCCACCTACAAAATAATATGAAATAATCAACTGCAATTTTTCAAAAGCCATAGCTGTATTATCTTGAATTTAAACTTCAAATTAAAAGCTATTTTAATACTCAAAACTGTCAAAGCCCCAACATAAACTGCCCTTAAAGCACACAAACATCTGGTTGGGAATCAAAGTGGAAGGACACTCAGCTGGGGCCAAGAGGTCAGAACCAGTACCTTCACTGTGATTTCATTTTGGCAAGATCTATGTTAAAATTCTTAATGAAAACAAGTAAAAACTTCCTGAAGTACAAAAAAGAAATACAAAGTCAGGAGCCAGAAAACTAAAAGCTATGATGCTAAGAAAAGGGAAATCTCTAGAGAAGGAAGCCTGGAGAGGAGAGAAAGCTGTTGGGACTGCAGTGGGGAAGGACTTTGCAGGTAGCACCAAGAATAGACCCGACACCAAACACACTCAGAGGTGCTGTACAACAGCACACTGCACAGCCCACCAAAAAAAGGCAAGGGGTTCCAGGAGCCAGCTATTAACACCTCCCCTGAATCTGGGGCACAAACACACATATGAGCACTAACCATATCTGAGTGTCGCTGCTTTTCCTGCAAACTCTGTCAGGCAAACATCTGTCAGAACACCTCAGTTGTTTAATCACACAAAATGTTTCCTCTTCATTTTTGGCACCTTGTACTGACACAGTCTATGGCAAGATGTCTCTGTATCACGCTCTATCAGCATAAAGCAAAAGAAAAGCTGCTTATAAATAAAGGAGGCACAGTTTGAGCCTGATATTAGATTTTCATGTGCTTGCTAGCAGCCAAACATACATTACAGCAGAATAATGGCAAATAAAGCGTGAGCATATGCACGGTGCAGGAAAAGCACCCCTGAGCAGTTCTGCACCACACTTTAATTTCCTCAGACATTATCTCTCTAACGAACTGGGAGCGTGATGAATGATCTCCTTCCTCCACTCGGCCATGTTCAGACTGTTTCAGCTGCTCTCTGTTGTTTACTGGTTCTGGCCACCTGAATGTCAATTTTTTTCAAAGCAGCACTTATTCAATATTGATCTTAACACCAAGAAAAAAAACACAAAAAGAAAAAACAAAACAAAAAGGCAAAAAATAAACAACCAACTAACCAAAACCAAAGGAAGGGAGAAATGCATCCCCCCAAATTACTACTGCAGCTTTTCACCTGCAACTCAAGATATTCATTTGATAGATCATATATACTGAAGATCCTGCCAAATACCAGTTGCATGACTGTTACAGGGCAAGCTAACAGGAAAGCAGAGAACAATTCCCCCTGCTTCTACAACTCCTGTGCTGAATCCGAGACAGGAAACCACAGAATCTCAGTCTCAATAGCACTGCTAAAGGAAACAGCAGAAACACCCAACACCAAGTGGTTTCACTAACACACCATCAAGTTCTTCTTTTTAAAATAAGCAGAATTTAATCAGAGGTTGAAAGCAGGTAGGAAGAACTGGTTACAGACAAGGAGGTTGATTTGGTTTTCCAAGGAGCATCTCTCTGCTGAAGACTCCTTTTCCTAATGCCTGCCCACCCCAGTTACAATCACCACTACCAGAAATCAGCTCCAAAGTAACTGCAAAGCAAATTGATCACAGTACCTTCTTCCTCATTTATTGAAGCCCTACTAAAATCCAGAAAAACAGTGGGAGGGAATAAGCAGAAAACCATCAACAGGTCAAATTACCCTCATTGTTTAACACTTGCCTTTCCCCTAGCTTTTTGTACAAGCACCCTGCATCCTCAATGGCAAAGTATTAGGATTTTTGTTCCTTCTGGCTACACATTAGCTCTGCACATCTGTCACCAGAAATGCAAAGCACCAGGGAGCAGTGCTGACCCCATGTACCTGTGACTCCCAACCCACCTCTGCCCACCCTCCTGCACCCCACCAGCTCATTGCCCTTGCCCTACACACAGGCTTTTCTCTCCCAGGCTTGGATGCACTTGTCTCTCCAGTTGTTCCCCCATCTTCCCTTCACCTCTACATTCATCCAACATGCTTTTAACAAACCACTTGAGATCCTCACAGCCAGGCTGAATCTAAGGTTTGCTGATTCTTTCTGCATAAGATTTAAAGAACAGCCTTTCTATACCCAGCCAGACTCCGCAGCTCCCACCCAGGGACAGCTCATCGCACAACTCAATTACAGCACATTTCTCGACCTCTGCAAAGGAATCTTGTCCTGCTGATATCCACTCAGAGAGCTGAGGAGAAAGGTCCTTCTCCCAGCAGGAGATGCCAACTGCATCTCCGTCCATATATTCCTCCATTCCTACTTCTCTACCAAAGAAGGCTTTAGGTGCAGGGACCTTCCCATTTTTCCTGACTGCCACATCCCAATTCTGCTGGGAAGAGGTGAATGCCACCTGCAAGCCACCTACACCATTTGTAATCCAAAGCAAAACAACCAGCCTCTGAGCTTTCTTCCATACCAAGATCATCCATAAAGTTAAAGGAAAGCATCTGGAAAGCAGCTCCACTCCTTCTACAAAAACCCTTTCAAGAAAAAAGTGTCTGCAAGACCATCCAGCTCCAGGTCCCTGCTGATGTTGCCAATAGACATGGCTTCTCTGGGCTCTTCTGCATCAGCTGACACCTTTTTGAAGGTGAGACTGTCGCACACCTCGGAGCACCTTCCAAAAGCGATGGGAAGACCAGCTGGATCCCAAGACTTCACTGCTTTTTAACAGTAAAAAAAAAAGGCAAAGAACACTTGAAAAACATCTGCATTTCAGAGGGACCCTGACAGACAAGCCAGTTTTGAAGATGAGCATTACTTTTCACATGTCCCACTACTTTTTGGACCCTTGTGCTTTTTCTATTGCAGGGTGTTTCTGCAGACAGTAGGAAGATGGATGGACACAGCACACCCTGCACTGCCCAAGAACAGCCCAAACCACTCAAGTGTTGCTATTTCATCAGGGCTCCAGCAAAACTACTTATAAGCAATTCATAGCAACAGAGTCTTTTTCACCCAGGGATCTTAGAGGAATTTCCAGACCTAAAATGCTGCACTACTTCCCACTATTACCAGACATGAACTCGCCTAAGTCAGTGATACAAGAGGGTTTGTAAGCACTCCTTCCCTCCACGTATATCCTTCCCACAGCCAGCCTATTTCTTTCCCTCTCTTAGAAGGCCACCTGCTGCATGCACACAATGGGATAGAACTTTGGAAGTCCCCATCCTGGTAGATTTCTTAGGATGTGGCTGGTCTCCCACATTCAATAGCAGTGGCTGAACATGACCAGTTGCACACAGTGAACAGGAGGGTCTGAATCAGCCCAGAGGTCTGTTGAATCAACAGTCTGCTTAATTACATCAGGAAGGCTCATTTATTATTCTCTTTTCAAATATATCTTTTCCACTTTTGTGGGTTTTTTACCTTAAAAAGTTAGTATAACTGGGTTAACATCCATGAAGAATAGGCAGTTAGTTTTATGGATGAGATTAGCTAACAAGCTTGAACAGGTTTTATGTTTGACTATCAGCTGATCTGGGCGCATTAAGTCATTTACATGGTCTCTGCTGCAGACAGTCATTACCTCACCGCACACAATTCCTTGGAAATTATTTCCTCTTTTTTTTTTTTTAAAGTCATACTTGAAGTACCCCCTAATTATTTGTGGTCTGGCAGAAGCTGTAATACTAACCTATTAATGTTAATGAGAGAAATACAGCATGCACAAAAATTATCTGCCACTATGTGCACTGAAATGAAAGTGAGCATGATAACTTAAGCCTGAAAGACTGTTTTAACTCTAAACTTGAAAATAGAATTTGATGGTGCATGATTAAACCTCAAATTCTGCAATCAGGCGGGTGTTATTGGAGCAAGAGCATGTTAACTTTATAACAGCAGGAAGTTCTATGAAATCTTCCTTTAAAAAAAATCAAGCTAAAAATAAGCACTCACTGTAAAACACTGTTTTGCTCTCCTTCTACAAACCTTTATGATTTACTTTTGAGTCAATAACTCACTAAAATTAACAAGATGAAATTATGTTTTGACAAGTTCCAGTGCTGATGAACAGATTTTTGTATCACGAATCCAGCTTCACCTCATTTTTCCACCATGGCTGACAGTCAAGACATGAATCATTCATTCCTTCTGGCCTTTGTGTATTTTATCAAATGCTACAAGGAACAACTAACTTCAATTCCCTCAAGTGATTTTATAAAATGCCAAACTTAATGTTCTTTCATATTTAATTTTATTAAAGTTATATAGGAAAGAAAACATCCGTCTAGCCAAGCTCAACCATTTTGATCATATATTACCATCAGACCAACCTTACCAAAACAGACCTAGTATACATAATCCTGCCACTCGGCATACATATAAAATACACCACTGAATAAGCTTTCTATCATTCCTTGGTAGTGTAAAAGGCTGTCTTCTGCATGTGGCTTGGGCCTCATCTCAGCAAACAGATGGGTGTGATGCCTAAACCTCATTTAGGATAAATAAAGAAGCTTATTTGTCCCTAGAGCCAAGGAGTTGAAGCAATCACAACAGACCCGGAGACATGTGAGTAGCACATGTCCAAAACTTAGTGGAATCCACACAGAGGAGCTTTGCAAAGCTTCTGAAAGAGGCTTAACAACCAGGACAGCAGCCAGAGGACTCCCAAAAGAGGCAGACCTGAGACTCCAAGGGGAGAAAAAGCAAGGACCGTTTCTAGCTTGAACACCAATTAGAAAGGATGAGCAAAGAAACTGTTCCCCTAGACAATTCTCTCTTGTATTATCTCCAGCTTCATTGCCAGTCTCCCCTCCTTGGCCAAACAGGTCAGAGGACCCCAGATTTTGGGTAAGTGGTCAAAAAAGAAGTCATTCTCTTTGGACAGAAGTCAGATACCTGCAGGCTTCTCGTTTCTCCCAGAAAACCGGAGCTGTCAGGATGCCAGCAAGCTCCTTCCACACAACAAAACTCCAGGGAAAAAACACACACACCAGATCTTCATCATAACCACTGACAGAGGCAAATCTTGAGTAACTCTACCAAAGTCAGTGGGCCTGCAGCAGAGAACATGATCCCTGTGATAATACACCAAATCCATAAAGCCTCCATTTTCTTGTAGAGACTGGATGTTTTCCATTTAAAGTGTTTAAATGCAGCACCTGAGGTACTCTCTCTGCTGAAGTCAGCAACGACAGTAAGTTCCACCAGCTCCTGTACCCTACAAGGACATCATCCAAGGTCAGGCAGCGTGTGGGGACTCGAAGGACACCTCCTCCTCCTCCCCAAAAGTGAGCATCTCCTCCTCTTGTGCCTCTACCAGGAACAGCACCTACTGGAGCCACCCGAGAGTCAAAGAGGCTGCTCTATTTGCAGCTGTAAACATTTTATTTATTCTGAAAATTCAACCAACACAGCTGTGAGATCTGAAATACGACTCGGTGGAGTTCGCCTCTTACTGCAGGCAATCACATTTATTATAATAAAGAACTATAAATAAATAATGAGGTTGCTTAACAGGGACACGGGTAACCTGTCTAGACAATTGCAGCGGTGACGTACTCTGCACTGGAATGCCCTCCCCATTAACAATAAGTCTTGATTAAAAGTATTATTTTATTTTAAAGCGAGGCAATGGTTGCTCATTTAAAAATACCAAAGCCTGCTTCTCAGCACTGTCAGCATGCACCCAGCAAACTTAGCTAGTAACACCTTACTCTCTGGCAAGCCTTCACCATAGCAGACTCTTAGAAAGATCAGGGAAACACTCCAGCATGCAGAATTTTTCATAATTTACTGCCATAAAAAAATCAAATTCTCCTATTTGGAGCAGCAAAGGATACTGCGCCATCAACAGGCTGCTGTACCCACGGCTCAATAGCACCCTGTGACCACCACCTGGATGTCACAGTGGTGCTTTGTGGAGGGGAGAACCCCTCTTCCCCTTCCCTGGCATTTCACTGTCTGCTTAATGGAGAAAAGCAATGGCCAAACTAATAGCTGGGATATGTGACCTTAATTAATTAGCAGACCTAGTGGAAAATGCCAGCTCTGCACTGTCACTGCCTGCTTTCAAGGACCCTCTGCCTGCGTCAGCAGCACAGAGACGCTGGGTCCATTAATGTTTGCTCCAGGGTAAGGACATATGATGCAAGGGTGGCTTTAGCAACCTGCTACCAGAGAGGCAAGGTGTGAGACAAAGGAGTAACCTCCCGTGAATCCCTTTGTGGTGAAAGTCTTCCCTCTCCATAAACCTCTGTGACGGGCCCTAGGAGAAACTCACCAAGAACAAAGCTAAGGTCAGCTGGAAGGGATGCAGAGAGCAAGCAGATGGCTGCCTGCCACCTCACCAATCAGCAAAATCATTCACTTCAACTGCCTCATGAAATATTTCCTCACTTCTTCCTCTCTCACTCTAGCTGCTCTCTTTCATCTACACACTGTGTCCGTTTGGGTTACAAGACCCATTTAGCGCATAGTGGGGAACAGCTGGGAAAGCAAACAAACTAACAGACCAGTACCTTCCCCAATGACTCCAAAATCCCAGGGGCAGCTGCAACAGCACTCTGGGAATAACACACACACACAAAAATTCTTTTTCTATAGAAATATCCCCTGTCCTCAAACAGGCCCGCAGTTACAATCAATTTCAATAATAAACTTTATCAATAGACTTTATCAACTGCTCTTCAGGAAAAGATCTCCCTTCATTCCCTACGACATTCCTCTGCCCTTGGAGGAAAATCCCAGTGTCTTGGACTTTATAGAAGTAAATTCTGCAAGCAGTAGCAGTTCTACTAATGTTTGGAGAGAGACCACGAGGAGCTTGACCAAGGATTTGACACACATCTGGCTCACAGGACAGATGTGTGTTCACATGGGCACAGTTTCATCAGTCTGGTCCTAATGCTGCCCAAAAATCTTGTGCATCACAGATAAGAAAACCACAATCACAGCTGCCTGTTGGGATTTCCATGTTTATTTCCACAGGTCATATTAGGGAATGAAATATAGTGTAGTTTTGCAACTAAAAAAAAGTACTATTATTGTTATCACCTCTAAACCATTAAGTCATGTCCAGATGCTGGGTTAAGCATATTTTGAATACCTGTAATAAATAAAAAAATCAAATCCCAAATAAGCTACATTTTTTCAGGGGACATGACCTTACCGACTTCAGCTCCTCAAGGACCACAGGCAGCCTTGCAATTTAAATCCGAATTCTCCCTCTAATTTCCCACCTTTTTTTTGTTAAGCTCAAGTTCCTTCAGTATCCACCTCACGTTGGATTTATAATGCTAATCAAACTTCTCCAGGTAGAGTTTATAAATTAATCCTGGGTAAAATAAATACATCAGCCAATCTTGGTGCAAACATTCCTGCCTCTGATTGAGCTGAATTCCAGGATTGTGTGGCATGCATTTCAAAAGGGTGAAGTGGCAGGAAAGATGCACGTCCCCACAGCGTATTTGCATCAATGTGACCTCAAAGCCACAATGCCTGGGCAGGTGGCAGGATGAGACTCCGTAGTTATTATGCAAAGGTACAATTTGCTTTGCCTCCTTACCCAGGCAGTGAGCTCTGGGTGCACGGTGCTTGCTGGTGGCAGGACCAGAGGGTTTGGCTCTGAACCCCCTGGGATGACCTGAGTGCACAGCCCCACACCCAGGGGCACAAACCACACCCTCTGAGGCTCCTTGGATCCTCTGAGATATTTATACAAAAGTGCCCACAACACAAGTTGTACTTTCCTGTTTTATGCTAACTACAGGCACCTATAAGAGGCAATCAATAGTTAGTCTGTGCCATACCCTAAGAACCCTAAAATGTTAAGTGCAGGAACCATCACAGACAAGACATTACGGCATTTATACAGGCTGAACTCCTACAACAAAAGCTATTTATACACTAACTCTGAAGAGCTGAAGTGTTCATCTGCTAACAAAATTGGCTGGGTGTTTCAACAGGACCCAGGGCCAGAAGTATGAGCAGCTCTGCTGCCCAGTGTCAGAGGTAGCTCTACACTGAGCTCCCAGTGCAACCAGTGCGAAGAAAATGCATGAAAGCTACATCTCAGCATTCATGCATGAGGAATATAAAGGCAGCAGGGGTATCCCAACCTACTGGGATGAAGAAATTAAGAAATTTCTAACCTTGAAATCATCTCAGTTATACCTGTTTTGCTGCAGTGCTAATGCCAGGTTGACCAGCTTGCCATACAAAACCCACAGGCAGAGAAGAGGGCACAGATGGACGCACCCATGTCCATCAGCCAAGGTGAGACCCTTCTCACTCACCCACCTGAGAGCCAGAGAAACAAAGGCTCCTCTGCCCACATCCCTGACACCCACGGCAGCCCACACCTGCCGTGACACTGGCACCAAGCTTCCTTCTCAGCTGTGCCAGGCACACAGTCTTGATTAGTTGCCATCAATGCCCTCATTTATCATTCTTTAAAGAGAGTTAAGTGTGTATTACATATCTGATAGGTTTTAGTTAAGCAGACGCAACTTGTTGGTGTAATGGGTACAGTTTGAAGAGAAGTACTAAGTACATCCCTCCTTAAATGAAAACACAGTGGTCCAAATCTCTGCCTTCAATCCCACAGTGAAATTCCCTCTCTTCCACTATGGACACAATATGATTGCCAATTAAAAAGTGAAAGAAGAACTCAGTGCAATAGTAAAGCAATTAAACAGGAAAAAAGTCATGAGAGCAGGATGAACACAGTCTACTGGGGAAGAAAAAAAAAAGAAATTAGTCCTTTTAAAGCAACACTAAAAACCTGCAGGTACCGGATTTGATTTTAAAAAAATGTTAGCAATGATACATATGCTCAGTTGAATTGCCAAGCAGAATTAGTTTAGAAGGAAAAAAAAAAAGTTTAAAAAATACACTTAGGAAGCAATAATATCGTTCTGGTTTATGTACTGCCACTGCCGCACAGTGCTGCGCTTCCGAACGCTTCAGAGATCACAAAATGCTCTCCCATCGCCAAAATGAAGCCCAGCAAATTGCTAATGATAACAGTTAAGGCAAGACGTGGAAATCCAGTTCTAAAAATGAAGAATGTCAGAAACTGCATGCTGGTTTAACAGCCCTAACCAGGCAGCCAAGTGCTGCTCACAGGCTCGCCCTCCCAGCAGACTGCTCCGGAGAGCTGGGGCAAATCAGGAACTACTAATTACGAGTGTCTAAGGAGGATGCAGTGACATTTCTTTGTACGGATGGAGCACTTTGTGGGTATTACACTGGCTTTTAACCTCTCATCCCATCATACAATGCCAATGAGTTTTGTGGTCCAAGCATTAACCCTGTGGAAAAGAGCTGACACTGCAAAATCTCAGCTCTTACCACTAAAGCTAACCGGATCCTGTTCTTCAACCAATTTAAGACAGAGCTAATGTGGGGCATGAATTATCTCTGTTCCTGGCAGGCCACCTTTCCAGGGAATAAGGTTGTTCATGCAATCAACAGGATGAGCACCGTTGTCTCTAACAGGGAGGAGCTGGGCCATGGAAGCATCACCCCTGCCAAGTCCAGAGCACACGCCATGGGGAGTGTGCAGATTTCAGCTCTGCAGCAGCCAGACCGGGCAGCACTGAAGATCAAGCCAAGATCAGACCTGGCAGCACCCCAGGGCACAGCATCTACTTTGACATTTTCAATACCCTGTGGATGCCTCCAGGAGCAAGCCACGGATGAGCTGCTGAAGGCACAACAGCCAGTACAATCTCCTTCCCAAGGTGGTTTAGACTCCCTGCAACCTTGCTGCTAACTCCCGGAAAATTCTGATTTCAACACAAAACTGAAGTCCTCTAATGTTACCTCTTCTAAAATCTTACCCTGTGCTCACGAATTAAAGTAACGTTGTAAATCCAAGGGAATGAAAGGGTTACATGATCTGTGTGTTACACAGGTCTTAAGCTCTTCAAATGTCTGGTCAGCTGTTAAGAAGGGAGGTCTGACCTGAATTAGCTAAAAATTCCTACACCTTTTAGAAAGCTTTACCAGTAAACTCACCTATCGATCAGAGCACTGACCCTTTCAAGCTTGCACAAACCGGGAATTTCAATATTTTCTGCAGGTATCAAGAAGAAAACTCCAAACCAAGACCAAGCCTTAACAATCCCAAATAATGTTCTTTTTAAATATGCTATTAAATCATTGCTATTAAAATACTGACAGCAAAGCACTTTCAGGTATCCTGTGGGCATCTCCAGCACCAGCCACTGCAGAAACAAATATGCCTCGAAAACAAAGACAACTGAGGAGCTTTGGGGCACCCAACTGCATGAGCTTATCCCTTAAGCCAAATTTTGTTCTGAGACTCTAAGATACACAAATTTAATGGGATTTACTTCATCCTCTAAATCTCAGGTTAATTTCATTTTGACAGCATTTCATTTTGACAATTTAAAACCCACGACAGAGCGCTACGACAACCTTCAGACAAACTCGCTCTCAACTCACACAGCTGAGAGCAAGGAAACACAAAGCCCTGCTGGTCATAAACCTCTGCTCAGCCAACAACACCCAGCAAGATGCAGGTAGCTCAATTCAGGGCAATAATTGCCACCTCAAGTTGGAAAAGGTGCAGCACACAACTCTCTCATTGGGTCAGACACAGAAACAGGCAGCCAACTGCAACAAGCAGGGCTTGTTCTCAGGGAAAACGTGGTGTTTCAAAAGCAAAACAGAGGCAACAGCTTCCGCTCACAGGCTGCGGTTAAAGCAGACACGATTTGATTTTTAAACCCACACCTATATATAGTTACGGTGAGTGAAAATGTCTGTTGATACTTGTGTTATGCAAAAGTTGCTCCAATTATTAACTACAGCTCTACAGCCTACGGTGCCTTCTCCAAAGAACCTGCAGGAACATCTCCACCACCATTAACAGAAACACCACCCTCGATCTCGAGGGGACCGGCTCTTTTCCATCCGGGAGCAGGAGGCTGCCCCACAGCAGGAGCTGGAGCCCTGCACCCTGTGATGCTACAGGAAGGAGACACGAGCTTGCAGCAGGAATGTCCTGCTCCAGCTCCATCAGTCTCTGTCTCCACCTGCACCTGCAGCAGGAAAGGAAATAAGCACATCAACCCACTGCTGCCACCAATCTTCTGGACTTTAATTAAGTGGAAAGAAAAAGGCTAAAACTCTACAGGGAAAAGCTGCCTGTTGGTTTGCCTCTTAAACCGAGTCATTCCTCCAGCACCAGCCTGTCCCCTCCAAATTGCTTTTATATCTTGCTGTACAAAATGTCTTTTTGTTCTCTGGGAGGTTGGAGGGACATCTCATAGGAACGATGACCGGATTTTGCAATAGGTGGTTGTGAAGGTTGGTGTTAAATTTGACACTGTAGCTCCAAAGTAATTGTGACTAACCACTAAATCAGCATGTGTAATGGATTCCTCCGAACATTTATAGCTAGCAGTTCCATTATGCTCTAATCTGGAAAACATCTAAACGACTCTCCGCAAAAATTAGAGTGGAACATAAATGTCTTGATAAAAACAAGATTCCAGAGATACTCCATTTAACCACAGTGACTTCTAAAACATAATGTCTAGTCCAATAACATCCATTAGAGTGCAGTCATTTGCTATTTGATTTTTAAACCCATGCTTCAAGACATCAATCTAGAGAGTGTCAAGTCTATGTGAAAGGTGAAACAATCAAGAACAAACCTCTAGGACGGTGTTGGGACCTGCAAGGAGGAGTGAGGGGTAAACAAAGAAGCTGAGGAGCACCAAGAGGCTGCCTGGCAGCTGTGGAGGGAAGCTGCCTCTCCCTGCTGCCAAAGGGCAAGCTCAAAGTCACCCTGTGCTCCTGCATGCTCATCCCTGAACATCATTTGAATCAAAACTCTTCAGTCCACAGTAAAACACCACACTGTAAGAAGTGTCTGTCCTTGTTCAGCTTCATCCTCTCCCTAAATCCATAATTTCCAATCTCTGAAAGTCTGGAGATGAAATAGCTCCTGAGGGAGAAGCACCATGTTAGAGATCCTGGCTGTCCTCTCTTGTCTAGAAAATGATGCCAGAAAGTCTTTATGCAATCAAAACCCACAATAAAAATAACAAAATTAGCTAAGATTACAAGAAGCAAAAGAGGGAAGCGTTACTGATTCATTCCATCTTCCTGGAAAAACCTGAACTGTGGTTAAGTGGAGGACAAGTTGAAATTTTCCATTAGTGGGGGAAAAAAAAAGCTTGTTTAAAGAGACAAGGGAAGAAATCCCTCAGGTTAGTGTTCAAGTACAGCAACAATAAATTTTATCACAAAATCTCTGCTAGGCAGATACTCACCCTGCTCCCAGCCCAAGGAGCAGTGGAGCTTGCAAAAAGGCTGCTCTTGTTTAACACAAAAAATGTGCAAAAAATAAAAGCCAGCATGAGAATTCCAATCTTCAAGCAGTGAGGGAACAGACAACTTTTTGACATTGCTCCCAGCAAATTGTCCTCCAGTCTCCTTGCCTGGGGGACACCCACAGAGGGGGAGCAGGCGGTAAGGGGAGAGCTGGCTGGGCTGTGTGTGCACCAGGGGATGCGACTGCTGTGGGTGACCCCAAAGAGCTCGACAGCACTCACAGCCTGGAGTGATCTCAGCTCACTCTGGGCCAGCGACACCGGCGTCAGTCTAGACCAGGGACTTAAAAACGCTTCACCACTACACTTCCCTGAGTTGTACTGTGCACTCCCACACCACAACTAAGGATCAAAGCCAAGTGATGCAATAAGCGACTGCAGCACATCCCAGCCCTGGTACCTGCATTGAAGTGAAGGCTTTTGCTTTTGTCCTTAACAGAAAGGGATGTTTCATCTCAGCTGCTCAAGCAAGATGAAAAACAAATTGTAAAATAAAAGGATGTTGTCCACATGAGCTAAAAAGCCTGTGTTCTGCTCCCCACTTCCCCAAACATCCAAGATTGACTCCCACCAGCTAGCACACTGCAGATGTTAGGATCAGTTACACTAGCACAGGTCATGCCCTTGGGACACAACATATTCTTCAGCATCTAAATTCTACAATAACCTAAATCCCAAAGAAAGCACATCTCCCAAGTCCTGCAAGAGAGCCCAACACAAATTTCCACAAATACTAAAAGGCAATGACATCTAGCAGCCCAGAACTGCAATTCCTGCCTTTATATCGCATCCCAGATGCCTGCTTCCCTTTTCCATAGAAAATTAAGTCAGTCCTCTGCCACAACTGAAATGATAACTGCACTGTAAAAGATACAGCCCTAGGCAGGCAAGCTACCTGTAAATGCTCATGTGCCCAATGACTTCTCCCTCACCCATGTTAGGAGGGAGGAGGTGTGGTTCTCACCCCAAAGCTGTCCTCAATAAGGAAACAGGTTCTAGGGAAGCTGAATATGCAGAAGTGAAAGTCACAGGAAAGCAGTTTGGTAACACCTGCTGCCAAAAAAGAGCAACTTGCTTCACAGACTGTGTTAGCTTCTCTCAATGATCAAATTTCAGCCTGAGTATCCATCATCATGAGATGCCAGATGTCAGGTTTAACCAACCTAACCTCCATTATAAACAACTGCTCCAAGTAACTGGGACTCCAGCATGTACTGAGACATACAAATATCCTTAAAAAGATCTTTTAATCACAGGAGTAAAGAGACCAGAATATCACTTATCTTGATAGACCATTATATAAGACATTAAATATTTTTAGTGTAAGGGAAAAAATAAAATATGATACTGCACTTCATACCCGTAACTCTTCCATGAATACATAAGTTTATTGCAGGAAGCAATTCACCTTCATGACTTCAGGTGATACATGAAGAAAAGCAGAAGCAAAAATGTCCTGAGAATTCCAGAAAAATAACATAACCTGATGGTAAAAGCAAAACCAACCCTTTAGACAAGAAACAAGAGAGCCTTAGATTCCTTAAAAAAGCCCATAATTGCAGTTCCAAAGTACAGTTAATTTGCAACATTTAATAAACAAGTTGCCGTCAGCCTTAAACCTCAATTTCCAGACTCGGCTGTACCTGAGAGAGCAGCAGGATGGGCTGAGCACACAATCAAATCCTCCAGCACGACTGCTGAGCCACCGCGGCCGAGCCAGAGAATCTGCTTATATATTTTACAAATAACCGGATCCTTCCCTAATCCAGGCTCTGAGAAATTTTTATCTCACCATGAGCTCAGCTATTCTTAAGTCCTTTCTGTGTTTTTTTCTCCGTGCCGCCTGATACAGTGACCAATTTTATAAAAGGGATTGGCTGATGGGAGGTCCGGATTCAGGTCAAATGGAGTCGGCCTTTTTGGTGTTCTCTTCCAGACGCTGGTGGAAAAGAGGCCTAAAACTCCCCTTTTCTCCTACACCCTCAAATCAAACCTGCCCAGGAAAGGCATCTCTTCCTGCAGAGGCCTAGTGGTGACACAAAGTCTGAAAAAGCTGCTACTTCTGGTCCTTCAGGTCCTAATCCAAAACTGATATACCAGCCAGGATGGACATCATCACATGGACACATCAACTTATCCAAGTTGCTCCCTAGGTCTTTGGGTCCTGCAGCAGGGAATCTCAACTTTCACTTGTCTCAGCAAGTCTCTAGACCCTGCACCCTCCACTTATCTTGGTGCACACACAGCTACAGCACTGGCCAGTTCCAAGTCGTAAGAAAAGGAGAATTACAGCAGGAGAAAGCTGCCATCCCAAACAAGAGCAAAGACACATGGAATCCCAACTCTGCAGAGCACAAAATTTGACCACCCCAGAGTAACAAAAGGTGCTCACGCCATTACTGACCCCTATTCTGCAAAGAACTGAGCAATACATCTAAACACTTTAAGTCTATGCTTAAGCAATATATTTAAGTACTTTTGTTCACACAACAGTCCTGGCTTGACAAGACAGAGTTTGTGTGCCTCTTAAACCTAGTGATGCACAACCTCCTTCTGATCCCTTCTCCAAAAATACCAGCACTGTTCTGCTACATGCCTTCACTTAAAGGTCCTAATAAATAAATTTAAAAATACTTAGGGAATATTTTTTCTAAAGCTGTATTGTACCAAACCCTAGGTCCAATGCACTCAGCTATGCTTGCAAACAAGGATAGTTACTCACACACTTTTGTCCTTGGAAGCAACAAAAGAACACAGTAATTCCAAAACACAGGGCAGTGCCCACACGTTTCCTGTGCAACATTTTCTGTTGACTGTATTTCTAGAAAAATTGCAATTTCTTCTTGCATGTGGTAGCATGTTAAATATGCCACAAAATACTGGGTGATAAAGGAGCTTGCAGAACTGTTCCCCAGTCAAAACTCATCCCTAGCCATTGCCCTCTTGTTCCACTGTTCTGCATCACTGCTAGCAAGCTGCAATCTCCAAACTCCAGCAGGTATTATCAGCACTACCCCATAAATCTAACTCAGTGAGGAGGTTGTCTCTATCCATAAAATTCTGAGAGTGCTCATATTCCAACCCAGAATACTGCTGACATCCAAAACGCAACTAAGCAGCATGGAAAGTGAGCTGGCTCATCTCAGGAGAAGCAGCTGCAGGTGCAACTACTCTTTTCATTTGTTTTCTACCTCTCCTCTGGAAATGGAGATGAAAAAAGGCATTTATAACTCTACTTCGCAAAATGTATTAGTTATGTTCAAGAACACGGGCTCACCTGGGGTCTATCTGACCTGTTTCAGAAACAGGAGTGGTTTAAATGGCTATACAGGATAGTTTTGCAAACAAATAGTGTTTAAGAGATATAAGGAACTGAAGCTTATCTTGGGGCTCTGCTACCATTGTGCCTTCTGATGCTCTTGTCCCCTCCACATTGAGCAGCTACAGCCTTAACAGGCACCCACTGCAACCAGACAAAGCAACAGCTTAAAGCACAGCAGCAGTGTTTCATTCCTACTGACTTTGGTCAGGACATCTGGTGTCAGATACCCAAAGTCTCCTAGTCAGGAGGGCAAGTCCCAGCTTTTCTCACTACACCCTTCCATGAGCCAGAGCACCAGGCTCACAGACACACCTTTAGGGCTTGCTTAGACCATACTTTATGACAACTGTACCAGGCTTTAGATCTTCCCAAGTTGTTCCTTCCAAAGGGTAAGGTCATACACTGCTTTGGACATGAAAAAGGGTGAACATTAGATCATGCAACAGCTCTGGCCTGGAAGCACCAAGAAGTGTGACCGCACACCAGTAGGTACATGGTTTGAAAACTTTCCTCTTCCCTTCCCAGGAAGGGAACAAACACCACAGCCCCCACAGGACACCAGTATGTGGCAGTGTACATGGCAGGCTGGAGTCACCTGTCAGTACAGCACATTCAATTTATATTTATACACTACAGCTTCCCAAAATTCAAACTAAACACTTAGAAATATTTCCAGTGCCTCTACCTAGGACTAGTCACACACAGGCAGCAGAGCTACTACATGCAGTCAGGCCAGCAAATCCAACATCCTTTATGCTACATACACATGGAAAGACATCCTCATGCAAAGAGTTGAATTACATAGACAAGGCTGAGATGAAATGACAGGTATGGTGATGCTCATCCCAAGTGTAAAGTCCTGGCTTCTCAAATCCCACTTGCATGTTTATCTGCCACTTTTCTCTCACACAGATCAGAGTCAAGCATACAGACCCCAGCAGCAGCCTGCCACTTGAAAGACAAAAAATGACCTTTATAGTTGGATTTATTTGAAAGCAAAAACTCTACTTCACATTTTATTGACCTAAAGATTTAAAGTTATTGGAAATCATCAAAATAAATAAACCAACCTATACAAGTTTCAGCTAAAGATGAACAGTTAGGAAAAGAGAAAATGTAATGGGGAGACCACGCCAACACAGGCTTTTTCTCTTAATTAAAGACTGACATGCAGCACACAAAAATTAAAGGAGTTAAAGATTAATTTATGCCATTTATGTTTTTGCAAGTCACTCAGCTACCATCAGGCAGGCGCGTCCTGTTGTGCCTGACATTTCCTTGAGCGCTTTTGTCTTCTCCCTTCCCCGTGCTACCACTGTACTGATTAGATCCAACTTCCCCACAGAAACACAAACAGCTCTGTGAAAGGCAGAAGCCATGCAGACATCTTCCTCACTTTCTACAGCTGGTGGAATCAGTTCCAGGAGGAACGAAACCCGCCGCTCTCCTGGGAGCTTTGCACGGACAGATGCCTCCTCCCACCTCCAGGCCCAGTTAAATCCTACATGGGAAGGATGTAGCAGCATCCTCATTATCAAGAGGAGTTAACTGCTGACAAAAAATAGGAGAAAGTTAGTACCTGGCAGGATTTGCTCAAGCAGGATACAAGCACATTCCCAATAACTTCCTCTGGACCCGCAACAAAAAAAAAACTTGCAACCTCAGAACGGCTTGGGATCGCTCCAGGGAATAACTTTCCCACAGGCAAAAGGAAATGCTCTCTCCTCAGTTACCCTGAAAAAGCAACTTTCAAAAGCAGCTTCTCCGGCTCTGACCAAGGAAACATTGTTTTGCTTAACAGGGGGGTTAAAACTGTTGCTTTACTCTGAACCCAAGGAAGGCTGGAGAAAATAATCAGTGGCAGACTGTGCTTTAGTCACTTTATTTGGGCATTTGCTGAAGGATCCCACAGTTCAAAGAGCAGTTTGAATGAGTAGATTCCCACTGCTGGGAGCCTTGCAATGTTTTAACTTAGCCAATACAAAATGGAGTAAAGGCAGAATTGATCTTCCAGCTACTTGGACCTCTAAGAGCATCAAAACTTCATAGTCCTTTTGATTATGGGAAATTAGGAGCACTTGCTACAAGTATCTCATGAAAGGCATACTCTTCTTCATGCCTTTATGGAGATGTGCAAAATCATTTATGCTGCAAGATTATCTCCCTCGTAGCTGCATATATTTAGTTACATCAAAAGTTTGGCTCCCTCAGAGCTGGATAAGCAGCTGCGAACCAAGAAGTAACATGATTTGAGTCTCAACCCTAATGGATCTTATGACTTATAGGCCTCTAAAGACTAATGATTTTCTTCAAGACTAAATAAATGGAGATTTCACTCAAAGCTGTATATAATAGCTTAAATGGATTCTGTCTTTAAAAGCATGAACAGCTGAGAAAGATGGTTAGAGTCAGAGAAAAAGAAAATAGGCTGGTCCTAATTGCTACTCATTCAAAAACATTATCTTGTTACACACATATATACACTATCCACCCAGAGATACAGGAGTGGATGGAAAAGGCTACAGCGAGTTAAGTGTTTACCACTAGACTTTCTATTTCAACAACAACAGCCCCACTGATGTTAAACAGAGGTCCAATGAAAACATACTGAACGAGTTATACATTTGCTGTTTACATCAACACTATGAACTCGAACACAAAAGAATAGATTGCTTTGGCTTTTTAGTCTCACATTAGCAAACGCAATTATCTTTCATTAATTTTACAGAGTGTTCACAGTGGAAATTAAATCATTTCTTCACGTCTAAGAAAAACTTTACTGTTTTAATTATTCATAAATACCAAAGTCTCCTACTTATTACTCATCACAAATGTGATTTGTTTCAATAACGCCTGAATAATTTGGTGCTACCCTATTAGTCCCAGAACACAATGTACAATTGCCAGCATCAGCAAGTAAATCATAAACAATAATCCATGCTTGCTCTTCAGTGCCAGCTGCCAAGGAAGAAGAGGAGGAGGAAGGCAGGAATGACACTTCCTCCCCACCCCAGTCACTGTGCTGCCTTCATCCTCCCACAGAAAAACACTGCCCCACATCTCCTGTCCTGGTCGGCTTTGCTTCCATCCAAGATGCTGCAAACACAGACAGGCACTGCTCAGGCAAGCATTCCATCCCCAAACTGGGAACTAGCAACCAGGCTCCCAAGGGAGGAAGGCAGTGGCTGGGGATGCTCCATCGCTTCGCTTCCCTGCAGATTTACATCCAGGCAGGCAGCTGTCCAGCAATGGGAATTAACTGATTGAGAAGGGAAAGGGAAATTAATCCTCACAAGTATGTAAGGAGCCTACATGGGTAATTCCAGAAAAGGCTGAGTCTTGGCCACAGTAATCCCTGCAGAGCGAAACAAAGCCCAGGCGCCATTTCTGCAGCAAAGTGGTTAAATAAGGAATTACCCAGAGTTTTGAGTCCTGGCTGCTGACTGCTTGGCAGATTGAGCCTTACGGGAGGGGAAGAGAGGGCTGGAAAGTTACTACAGCTGAATCTGCTGTAGTTACAGATTTTTGTACTGTTTCTTCCGTCATTTAAAAAAACCCCCAAACTGACCTTATCACAAAAATCTCTTCAAGTTGCACAAAAGTACAAATACATATACATATTTTTCCATAGTAAAGTCAAGAAAACATCAGTACCTTTGACACAATTCTCTCCTCCTTACACTAAACCAGTGCTCACAGGGGCAGACAGCCCCTGCCAGGTCCCAGGTGGGTTCCATCCAGCCCAGCAGTCCTGCCCTTGGCACAGCTCCCAGAGACATCCTGAAAACCGCCACACTTACCCAAAACCCATGTCTTCTCAAAAAGATCCATTCCCACTTCCCATTTTCAGCCACATATTAATTATTTTTGCTTTCTGGCAAGTTATGTGAGCTGATTTGGGCTGACACTGTACAGAAATGCTGCCTTTATTATTACGGTTGTGGAGAAAGTAAATTAATGCAAAGGATTGCACACAGAGGCCTAATCCATTTGAGGTAAATCAATGCATTGCACATTTAAATTGCTCTGCTTTCCTTCAGAAAAGTACATTCAAGTGATTCATTAGGCACTGAACTGTTCACAGAAACAGACCAATTCTCTTAGGCATGCCAGTGCATCTCTGCTAGTTAAATTTAAAAAGCAATCAAATCTACTAATAAGTCCTTTTTGCCGACATTTACATCAGTAGAGAACATGATTCCTGACAATTCAGATTAAATAAATGAGGCACAAATTAATCTCAGCTAATATGCCTCAGAACCGACCCTCGACTTGTTAAACTTAAAAATCTGTCTTTTAATAAAAATAACTTATTGGTGATACCTGACTTCCAAGTGTCTTTGATAACCTTTACTAAAGGTTATAAAGTTATCAAGAAGGATCACAGGGCACAATCTGTGCCTATTTTAATACAGTCGAAGTATGTATTTATAGTTTAGTTTAAATATTTACAAATGCCAAAAGAAAAGTTAGCAGAAAGGCACCTTTTCAATAAAAAGTAATTGTGTCCTAGTATAACAACACCATGCCACAGTGTTCAAATTCCCACTCTCTCCTCTAGGGAGGACCAACTCAGGTAACATATGGAATAAACAATTCAAGGAATAATGCCTGTGCCTCATATCTTGCTCTACTGCAATCACTGGGATTTATTTTTGCAATAATTAATGACTTCTCTCTACTCACAAAAAAAATTTAAAGTAAAAGGCAGTAGGAAACATATACTTCTAAATAACTAAAAGTCAATTTGCACTTTATTAAAGATTTAGAGAAGAGTTGAAGAGACCTAATATGGAAAATGATTTTTTTAATCCCTTTAAGAAGTCCACCACTTTATCTGCAAAACCAGCAATACCAATTTAGAGAGCTTTACAAGTCCTATAGTCCAAACTTGAAAAAACCCATGAACTTAAGTTTATAACCAAACCTTTCAAGGTCAGGCCCTGTAATGGGATTTGGTCAAGGAAACACTTGTACTTATGAAAATAATCCCCTGCCCTTCCCCTCAAAGCCCCTTTTTCACTCTGGAGGCTGTCCCACCGCTCCCAGAGCCCCAAAAGCAGAGCCAGCTTTCGTCCCACCAGCTGCCAGGAGGGGAATTTCAGCTGCTGCAGGTGCACGTTTGTGGGTGGTGAGGCAATATTCACTGCACATCTCATCCTGCAGCCGCAGCAGCCACCACACCAAAACGAGCAGGGTCATTAGGAAATCTCGCTGATAAATGAAGCAGCTCGGAGTCGCTCAGGCCTGGCGGCATCTCTGCAAACGCTCCATTTTGGGGTTTTTTTGCTGGTTTTTGGCTTTATAATTGTTGCAGAGTTTTTCCCCAGGAGTTTCAGTGATGCATATTTCAAGAGCAGGCAGGCAGGCACCCTCTTGGTGCTCTGGCCAGGACCCAAATTACAGCAGGCCACCCCATCTGCTCGCTCACAGCCTCCAGCTCAGCCAGGCTGGTCCCCTTTCTCCCTGAGCAGTTCCCCCCCAGCCAGGCTTCACCCTGCAAAGTCGGGGGACTCCATCCTTGGAAATGGTGTCTGCTCCACCAGCTCCAGAGGTTTTAAATTGTCCACCTCTTGCCAAAGCTTATATTATCCACCCCAAGTCTTGGGGCACTCTACAGCACCTTTCCTGCCTACAAGGGGTTTAGTGATAATTCACAGGGCTTAACTGTTCCCCAAATTCCACCACTACAGGTGAAACAATGGAGCTCATCCGCTTGCACAGCTATATATCACCTTTGCAATAAGGAGAAGCACACTCAACAGCTGCTAAGAGCCAAACCCCACAAGTGATTTTTCTCTCCCTGGCAGCGTTATGTGACAGCTTTCCCTCTGCGCACCAAAGCAGCTTACTGGGAAAACTCAGGCACAGGTCCCAGCCTGCTCCAGAATGATCCACACTCACTCCAGGGATGGTGGCAGGACTTGCTGCAGCAAAGCTGCCTTCTTCCTGGGGCTCTGGCTGGCACACTGGGGTGGATGTGGTGGGTTGACCTCAGCTGGACACCGGGTGCCCACCAAGCTGCTCTATCGCTCCCCTCCTCAGCAGGACACGGCAGGGAGAAAATGGACTCAATCATGGATCAAGATAAAGGCAGTTTAAGAAAGCAAAAGCACAGGCCACGCGTAGAAATGAAGGAAAACTAAAGATTCATTCTCTGCTTTCCACCAGCAGATGATGTCCAGCCACTTCCTGGGAAGCAGGGCTTCAGGACACCTAATGGTTACTCCGCAACACAAACATCTTAACAACAAATGCCCCGCTCATCCTGCTTTCTCTTAGCTTTTACTGCTGAGCAGACATCCTATGGCTTGGAATATCCCTTTGGTCACTTGAGGTCAGCTCTCCTGGCTATGTCCCCTTCCAAGATCTTGCCCACCCCCAAGCTACTGGTCGGGGGGAATGTTGGAGAGAGTCTTGGAGCTATGGGAGCCCTGCTCAGCAGTAGCCAAAACACAGGTGTGTTATCAACACCTTTCTAGCTACCAACACACAGCACTGCAAGGGCTGCTGTGGGGAAAACTGACCCCATCTCAGTCAGACCCAGTACCACAAACCTCAGAGTAGGTGAGATTTGCAGACACAAATCCCACTACACTTCCAAAAGCTTGAGGATTAATCTGTTCAGTCAACAGAGACACACACAGTAAACACTTCCAGTTTGCTGGAAAATGTTTTAATGCACCTTTTTTTTAGGTTTTCATAAGACGCAGCTTGGAAGTGTTTAACTAACATGCAGGGACAAGACAAGAATGCCCATGTATCACCTGCGGCTTCTGCCCTACATCACAACAACCTAGTGCCAGCATCGGGCCTCCCAAAAGCCAGCAGGCACCATCCCTGGTCCTGGTCCAACAGGCTCGTACCAGCAGCATGAAGTTTCTTCCAATCTCAGACTTTCTGGCTCCAGAGGAAGTTCTGCAAGCTTGTTCTCCTCTCAACAGAGAACATCTCTTTCCTCTAACGCTAGCCAGGAGGAACAGGAACACCAAATACAGCCTCACCTTTACCCATAAGCACTTCTCTCACCCAACGAGGCTACGAAGCCATGACACCACTTAAGAATGTCAGTATCTGTATTTACTCCCATGTCTCGTTACATTTTCCTGTCTAACGTCGAGGCCTTTTGTTTCTTGCAATAGTGCCACTGGATTTACTGCTATAGACAACTTCAGTAGATACTTCCCATAATAATTAGCCAGAGCTGAGAGAAATCTCAGTTCTGTGATGCTCTAATGCACAGTTACTTTGGATGCTGCCTCCGTTCAGTGTGCCAAAAGCTTTGAGGCTTCCACAATCAATCAAGTGACCCAAGTCAGTCACTCACAACCAGGAAAAGGCACATTTCTCCTTTCTCACCACTGATGCCAAGAAGCTGAGACAATCCCCTCCTTTCTGCCACCACCATCAGCCCATTCCATCAACCTCCCAAGCAGCAAATCCAAAGCACTGAAAGCATCAACTGTGCCTGCACCTTCCCCCTTCCCTCTCCTGCAATTTCTGGATGCCACAGTGGTGAGCAGGGCTGGTGGAGCAGGAGACAAGCAGGAACTGGGGCACACAGAATATGCACCCTGATGGGACCCAAGAAGGAAAAACCAAAAATCTCTCTCCCCACCCAGAGAACCATGTTCCTCTGAGGGAATGAAGAGCCAAAGGAGGTAAGGGAGCTCTATTTATCTGCTTACTACTCATTGAGGATCACAGACCACCACTACAAAAGAAAGTTAGTTTTGGGAACCTATATGCTCACAGACAGGAAAGCACCACTGTGTTAAATCCAGAACAAAACATATCACAACAGCCATTCTGAGTATTTCTACTGCTTCAAGAATTTGCCCTCCAAACCTGCAACTCCCAAAGAAAACAGAGGCAGGCTGCTGATGGAATTAAGAGCAGAGACTGGAAGATGACTGCTGCAGGCAGCAAGGTTCTCCATGGGCACACCCTCCAGGCTGATCCCAGCAGATCCCACCACAGCAATGCTCTGTACCTGGTGCTGAGCATTAAAAGGTCCAGAATGGGGTTTTCTTCAGACTAATAAAGACTCAATTTTTAAACAAAAGGCCGTTAAAGAACAGCCCAGGTAACCAGCAATCTGACAAATAGATTCTTCGTGCCTGAAAAGACAAACATCTGTGCAAAGTAATCACACAGAGATGCAAGCTAAAAAGTTTTCCAGTCTCATTTGGCTATTCCCAAACAAGCTACACAGCCCCAAGACAGTAACTAGAGACTGCATTATGCAGATGCCAAGCAGTTCAAATCACTCTTATAAAAGGTCTCACTTTTTAACCATCTTAACTATAAATCCAGGAATTCCCACCCTTGTCAAGCCAAGCTTCACTTGAGGAAGTCATCCTCTGCTCCTG
This sequence comes from Neopelma chrysocephalum, assembly GCF_003984885.1. Lineage (NCBI taxonomy): Eukaryota > Metazoa > Chordata > Aves > Passeriformes > Pipridae > Neopelma > Neopelma chrysocephalum. The sequence goes on from NW_020897734.1 coordinate 3,280,356, forward strand.
CTCCCTGTCCTGACAATGGTCCCCAAATGGGCCTTGTACTCCTCCAAGTTGCTCCCCCTTCCCGCAGGATTTGCACACCAGGGCTGTGACATTCCTTCCCTTCCCACCAGCACCTATGACCCAGGATGGTCAGGCCTCCCCACCAAAAAAACCTCAGGACAGGAATAGCCAGGCTGGCCTCGCCCTGAGCCAGAAAGGCTCCGCTGCTCAGACACCCTCATCCCACATCGACTGCTGCTCTGAAAGCAGCTTTTATCTGCCCAGAAGGGGCTTATATTTGCGTCTGTTACTGGCACTAGGAAGAGGTACCAATTAACTAGTTGTCAGCTGAATGCTGCTAAATCAAGAACACAAAATAAAATTAAAGACAACGTATTAAAATGGGCAGGAAGACTTGAAAGGACTGTTGTTCATTTAAGAACTTCTCTTCCTGTATTTTTAAACATTTAGAAGTTGCAGTCCAAATAATTGCTTGTCAAGACAATTTTTTTGGAGAATAACCGGAGCTATTCAGCAAGCTGTGTAATTAGGTTATTAAAAATATAATACCATCTTGAAGCCTTTCAGAGAGTGGACCTCTACCTAACACAAAATCATCACAGCTCCATTTTCCTCCCTCTCTCCTGGCTTCGATCCCAAGTCACAAGTCCTAGGGACCTCTAAGAAGCTGGCTGTGACAACATACATTGTTTGTTGGACAAGGAATCATCACTCAAGTCCTGAGCAGGTACGTGCACTGCTTCCATTTCAACTCAGAAAAGCATGCTTGGTATCCAACAGGGGAAAACCAATACAAAACCTACAGACAAAAACCCAGCTTTCCAAGCCTGGTATTCCCTTCTGCCTCAGGTGGTGAGTTCAGCACAAGGAGTCTCCTGTTTTTCTGGAGGGCACAGCTAAGCCCAAGCACAGACAGTCCTGTCTCTGGGGAAGGAAGGGAATCCCTGCCCCACAGCTACAGCTCTGCAGGTCAGGCCCATCTCTGGGGGAAGAGAAACACAGATCACTGCAAACTGTACAGAAAAACAGAGCACATGTTTTGCAATTTCCATTTCTGCTGACAAACAACATATTTACAGGACAGGTAAAATAAACTCAGCTGTAAGGCTGAGCAGCCTGAAACAAGGAAGCTAATAGACCCAGAGGAAAGGAACTGGTTCCTGATGTTTGCAAATGGGATGTCACAAAAATGAGACAATTAAAATTAAAAGTGGTAAGGAAGACAAAAGAGCAGGAATCACAACAGCCAAGTCTGATAAAGAGCTGCTCCTTGGGTACAGGACGATAATGACGCTAAACATTTTTCTACTAGATGGCAGTGTAGTGTCACACTATATAAAAGGAATTCTAGAAAGAAATTGCTTTGTATTTCAAGTAAATCTGTGCTTAGACTTGACTTCAGAGAGCATGATATATAACAGTAGTCTCTTTGTAAGGGGACCTGCCATTAGTCTCACAGTGCAATAGGAGTGATACTCTAGTTTCTAATTTCCCAGCGAAAGAACATGAAAAGACACTAAAACCCTGAGCAGTTCTGCTACACGGTACAGCTGCGTGCACAGCCATGGATGAGCTACTGAGGCTGTTACAACTGAAGGTAGGCTGTGATCAAACAGCTCCGGGAATGGAGGAAGCAGGTCCTCACTGCTCGGGGGAAGAAGCCAGCTGGGCTTTTAAAAGGTAGGGGCAGCGTTTAGGCAATCCCCTGGCTATGGTCAGGGGAGGTTGGCAACTTCGGCAACAAAGAAAGGTGCAAGGATGAAGAGAGCAGCGCCACTAAAATTCAAAATGCAAACACAAAATAATCAAGGTTAGGGCTGAAGGACAGTGCAAATATTTGCAGGTAACAGCCATAACAGTAACCTTTACTTTGCAAAGCCGCCATTCTCATAAGCCAAACTTCAGATGCAAGAAGATACTGTGGCTCACCAACACTCCCAAAACCAACACTAATTCCTGGCGTACGCAGGAGCTGCAGGAGCTCAGTACAGCCAGGTGATCTGCCAGAGATGGAAAAGCTCCGGGGGAAGCTCGCAGGCATCCGGAGCACCCTCGCTCCTGCAAGAGCCGCTCCGGGGGTCCCCGAGCCGTGGGGCTGCCAGGCCTGTTCCTTTGTCACTGCGTTCGTACCCCCCGGGCTGTCCCCACCAGCGGCCACCACCGCGACAGCCAGCGGGACATCCCTTACATCACCGCACTGGCGGCGGCGCGGGGCAGGTTTCGTCCGCTCTGCAGAGCTCGGGGTTCGCTGCGCCCACCGCGGTGGCCCCGGGCCGGTGCGGCTCCGGGAGCCCTCGCTGCACCCTCGCCGTGCATCCCGTTTCGTGCCGGGGTCCTCGGGACTCACCGGGCTCTCCCCTCCCTCCTCCCGCCGCCGCCGCCACCGCAGCATCCCCGCCACGGCTGCGCCCCGCAGCTCCACCGCCCGTCCCGGGGAGAGACCGGGGTGCACGGGGAGCCCCGCGGGGCACGTCCTCACCTGGAGGGCCGGAGCCGCACCTCCTTCTTGCTGTCCACCACGGAGGGCACGCAGTTGGTGAGCTCGGTCCAGTCGGCGTGCAGCCCGCAGCTCCAGCCGGTGGAGAAGCGGGAGAAGAGCCAGGTCTCCCGCTTGCCGGGCCGGTGGCAGGTGCACTTCTTCTGCCCGGCGCGGCACTCGCAGGGCTGCTCCAGCTGGATGTTGCGGACCAGGTGCCGCCCGAAGGTGGTTCCGCCCGTCTTCTGGATGTGCAGGAACACGATCAGGTCGTCCCCCTTGATGTTGAAGTCCACCCGCCGCAGCAAGTCGTCGGCGGAGAAATTGAAGCGGGGAACGAAACGCGCCGGCGTCTCGTCCTCCGCCCGGTACGGGTCGGCGGCGGCGGCGG